>NC_045168.1:5744221-5751721 GCF_900700415.2 Clupea harengus
ACACACACACACACACACACACACACACACACACACACACACACACACAGCAAAGACTTCCCAGCCTGGGGCAGACATTTCTTTTACTGCAGCTTGTATTGATGTGTGGATAGCGAGGCATTTGGCTGGGCTTCCTCTGCTGTGATAACACACTGCTGGATATATGGCAGGAATACCACAAAGCTCACATTTTACTATCAGGCTGACGCCATCTTTCTCTCCATTTCTCTTCTCGTTGCTCTCTCTCTCTCCAATCTATCTCTCTTCATTGAACACACTCATGGTTGGATGACTCAGCTCAATGTAACCTTCTCAAGGTCGCTCAGACAGAAACATTTCAGAGAAATAAAGAGAAAAACCTCTCTGTGTTTAGTGTTGAGTTTAGTAGAGCCTACGCTCCTGCAGTCACCTCTCCCTCCCTCCCTCCCTCTCTCTATATCTACCTCTCCCTCTCCCTACCTCTCCCCCGCTCTCTCTCCCCTCCTCTCCCTACCTCCTCTCTCTCACCTCCTTTCCCTCTCTCTCCCCTGCTCCCTCTCCAGTGCGTTCTCCTCTCTCTCCCCCGCTTGCTCGTTCCCTCTCCCTCTCTCTCTCTGCTCAAAAGAGCCTGCCTTCATATTCTGGCATACAATATTCAACAGCATCGATCCTTTCTCTCATCTCTTTTTCTCCTCCTTTGATCCCTTTGTCTTTTTTCCACCTGAGTTATCGCACAGCTGATCTGAGAGCAGGTCGGGGACCCGTGTCGCTTCAGGGATCCTGTCCCCGAGGGAATGAGGCTTCGCTTCACTTTGCTCTTTTCACTCAGGCTGGGAGCTGGGCGACCCTTCATCCTCTCCACTGGGAGTAGGGGCTGAACAGAACCACCACCACCTTTACTTCCTAAAGCTGAGGCTGGGAGCTGGACGACCCTTCATCCTCTCCACTGGGAGTAGGGGCCGAACAGAACCACCACCACCACCACCACCACCTTTACTTCCTAAAGCTGAGACAGGGAGCTGGGCAACTTTTCACTGTTTCCCATTGCTCTTTTCTTTAAACCTACTACGTTCTCATTATGGTTGGTACTGTGACATACTCTGAGTATATCATATAAACACTAGCTTTGGCATCACTGTACCCCTGCTAATAAAATAACTTTGAATAGAATTAAACTGAATTGAACTGAAATTATTTGAATTAAACTGAATTGAACTAAACTGAATTGAACTGAACTAAACTGAATTGAACTGAATTGAACTGAATTGAACTGAATTGAACTGAATTGAACTTAATTGAACTTAATTGAACTAAACTGAATTGAACTGAATTGAACTAAACTGAATTGAACTGAATTGAACTAAACTGAATTAAACTGAACTGAATTGCGGGACCGCAGAGAGAAACATCACTACCTCGTCTCCGACTGAGACGGAGCAGTTGAGTTGAGAGGGCTGAGGCAATCATGGGATTGAGCCAACAGCTGGAGGGAAGATATTTCACTGTGGCCTGGAGCCCTATAAACATCACGTGAAAACACAGTGATAAAAACTGATGACCTAAAAGACTGGGACCTTGTGGTCTGAAGGGGCAAAGCTGTATTTATTGATCGAAGCAGAGGTGAGCTTCAGCAACCAATGAGTGCTTTCCTCCTCATGTTCATGTTTTGGTCATAGACTCACAGCAGGCTGGGGTAATAAATATGACAAATTAAAATAACAAGTATGGAACAACTCACACTCACAGCAGAAAGTAATAGTGCAGAGGCCACCAAACAGCATGCATGGCCTGACAGCCAAATTAGCAAATCTTGAGCTTGGGGGGGGGGGGGGGGGAGTGTGTCTTACCTTGGCAACTACTCCTGAGATGACAACCGTTGGCTTTGGTGGACTGCAGGAAGGAGAGAGAGAGAAAAAGAAGAAGAAGAAGAAGAAGAAGAAACAGAGAGGTATACCATTAATACATGATGTTTGGACATATATCAGGGCAATGTGTTCCTCTTCCACAGTGACTGAATTAGTGTAAATGTCATTCAACACACATACACACATAAAAACAAACAAACAAACAAACAAGCAGACGTTTTCTTACTCTAGGCTTTAAACAGTGGTGGATTTCAGTGGGAGTAATGATCTGATTTTCACAGACCTACAACACAACAACAGTACTGTTCGACAAGCTGCTTTCCCCCATAATATATACAGAGTAGACTGCAATTATGTCCTGAAACTCCTGAATGAGAGCACAGAGGTTTCAAAGCACGTCTGTCGAGCACACTGGCATCTCCGCCTGATGAAAAATTCATATGTACTGTGTAAGTTAGGGGCCAGGTATCACTGCGCCCCCCCGCCCCCGCACCCCCTTAAACAAACCCAGGAAGTGTAAACTCAGGACAGGAACAAGGGAGGTAGGCAGAGGAAAGACACCCCCGGCGATTCTTTGATATAATTGCAGTCAGGAAGGCTCTGAGAGATTCGGAGAAGCCTGAGGAAGTGTGTGAGTGTTTGTGTGAGTGAGTGTGAGTGTGTATGAGTGAGTGTGAGTGTGTGTAAGTATGTGTGTGAGTGTGTGTGGGTGCCTGTGAGAGAGGGAACAAACGTCCCAACACTCCTGTGGCTGCCTCAGCTCTAACCGCTACAGAGAGCAAAAAACACACACCACAGCAGAGGGGGGGACAACACACACATATAAACACAAACACACACATACATACATACACACAGTTAAGGAAGGAAAAGGAATTGAGAAGGAGCCACACACACACACACACACAACCCCATTACCCACCAGGCAGCCCAAATCTAGCGGCCCATCTTGGTGAAAGGAGAGGACACAAACTAGGACACACAGAAATGGGCTGGGGACACAAATGCTCCATATGGATTCAGGGATGTTGACAGTAACGGAGGGCCAACCCTGCTGCTGGTCTCTGCCTGACAGCTTTGCTCTGCACTACGGCCTTAAACAACAAGTGAAGTGAATGGACGTGGTGCTAATAACCCATTCCCACTCGCACAGGAAGCCATTTCATTGTTGCCATTATGCTGTAATGGCGTCGTGTGGGAATGGGAATAAAATGGTACGAACCGTTAATCTACCCGCTGGCAACCTAGTAACATTAACAATGATCTTCTGCCACGGCTCCAGTGGGAATGTGAAACGCAACATTCCAGTCTTCGAGAAGGGCGAGGGCGAGGGTGAGGGTGAGGGCGAGGGGGGACTTCTCCCCCTTCATTCATCAGAGTGAGCCCTTGTCCTATTATTATCAACAAGTGATTGTGATCACTTTCAACTGGTGAACTGACTGTGACTAATTAGACTTTGCTTCTGGCTATGCAGCAAACCGTGCTGCCTGGTTGCTATGGTTGCCTAGTTGCTATGCTAGCTATGCTAATTAGCTAAGTCAACTTTAATGGTTTAAATGGCCATTTGCATGAAATAATATATATTTATCTATCTGATGTTGCAGTCTCCTCAATTAAACTTCTTAACACACTCTAGCAACTGCCAACTGTTAAGATAGCTCCCTGTTAGAGGTAGATAGCTAGGATAGGATTAACTGGCATGAGACTACTGAGGTTTGCGCTCCGTAGTATTCCGTTATACAGTCAGGTAGGAATACACGGCACCCATGACTTTCATAGGACAGGAAGACTGAGTTGGAATGAAAAATTGCTATCTATTCTGTGTTGTGTTTATCTGATATATTAACGGGTTTCCTGTGCGAAAGGTGCTTAAAAGCCACTGGCCAGGGAGAGAGCTCTCAGGGCCGGCGTTCTGACAAAGGTCAAGAAATCACGTCAAGATGGCTGCCAGAGCGCGGCGTGAAACCTTAATCAAACATTTCACACCACCGGCTGAGAGGGGAAGCTCTCGCCATCCATCAGCGCAAATGGGATTGAAGGCGATTTGCATGCGCAGTGGTAAATAACATTATGTTTAGACAGCATGCTAATGACGGCAGGCCAGCGCCCTGAGCTAAAGGTATCAGTAATGGATTCTGCTGGCAAAAATGTCAGCCTATCCATCAAACGGCTGCTGATAGTGGAATTATAGGGAGTAATTGCTTTAATTTCAAAAACTAGATTGACAAGGAATCCCATTTGCGGACGCGAAACAAGGCAATTGTGAGACATGATAAGGGAGAAAGGGTAGGAGTGAGGTAACGGAGGTCATTCATTGATACAAAAATATATCATGTTTGGAGACGGTGTCTGCTTGTATCTATACAAATTGGTTTGGTGAGAGCTAGAGTGGGTTTAGTGTGGGAGCAGGGTTGGAGTTCAGTCAGGGAGGGGGAGAGAGCATGTCAAGGCTGAGACAAATGTCCCACCAGGTGCCCCAGGCTCTCGAAGCAGGGTACAAAGTGGCCTGCAAAAAAAGAAAAAAGAAACACACACACACACACACACACACACACACACACACATCCATGGGGACGTCATGTTGCTTTCTGCCACCCGCGTTTTTCAGAGCGATATTTGCCTGCAGGCAGCTGGCCCTGTCAAGCTCAGAAATGACTCTCATCTATTTCCAAAAGAAAACGCTCCTTGAAGCGACGGCACAGCCTCGGAGGCTGGCGGGTCAAGAGTGATAATTGACCTTGACAAGAGAAATGAGGCTCCACTCAGCGGAGGCCAGCTCTACTGTTTGTCTAACAGGAGAAAAGTTCTTGAACTGGAATCTATTCTTTACTGAGAGGCCATTTTAGTTAGCGAATGAAACCAGCAACAGAATTGGGACAAGATACTAAATGTATCTTGCTTTAATCTTGCATTTTTTTCATTTTATAAACTTGTATGAAAAACAATCTACTGGGTTGAAAATAATGTCAAAAAAACAATAACAATGTGAACCCAGTCTTTTTTTTAAATGCTGCATTTAATCTTCTCCTTTACTACCTCAAGAAGGTACAATTACTTAGACAGCTAGGCAGTCATTTTCACCCATCTCTGTAAAAATAGTACACAAAATAATAACCTGTTTGCTACAGCTAAACATTAGGTTGAGGACAAACTACAATATTCCCTGAGCAGCATCCACGCTGTTATTTGATCTCCCAGACAACGGAAACATGACAAGGTCAGTTTGCTGGTGGGGTGTTGAGGCGGTCCTGGTAGTGTCAGGCCTTTTTGGCAGGCTAGCCTGTACCGACGCGAGGCAAGGCCGTGCCAGAGATAGCTGGGAGAGCCTTGGCAGGGCGGATAATCCCCGCGAGGAACCGCCGAGTGCCACTCTCACTGATGGAAACCGCCTCGCAGTGCAGTCGAGGCTTTTTAATGAGAGCGCTGGGTAATCTTGGATTAAACGCCTTTTCTTTTTTTCCACCATCCTGTTTGCAAAGCAAATCTCAAAGAGGTTGCCCCCTGTCCCCTGAGACACAAATATTAAATGGGTTTCATCTGGGTAGTGCCATCCTGATCTCTTGTGTTCTGTCTCAATGTGCCAGAGTGAGGTCACACTTCAGACACAGGCAAACCCATCACAACGCTGCCGCCAGCCCCTAAGATGCCCTCATCTCTCTCTCTCTCTCTCTCTCTCTCTCTCTCTCTCTCTCTCTCTCTCTCTCTCTCTCTCTCTCTCTCTCTCTTTTTCCTTGTCCCTCCATCCCTTCCTCCCTGTCCTCTCACGCTCTTCTGCAGGGGGTCAAGTAAGGGTGAGTATGCAGTCAATCAAGCCCCTGAGATCCCTACAATAACACAGCATGATTTCATATTTCCTCAATGTTACCAGTTCAGCAAGGTAGAGCAATGTAGCACAGCAACTCATTAAAGATTCACAGGCTTCTGTGTGGGTAATACAAATAAGCCTGGTGGAAAACCAGAATATAGAGGCTAAAGCATAAACATCTCAGTACAAAAAAAGATGTATGGTATGTTTAGTTCAAACTGACAGATACACCACTAGCGAGATTTGCCAGGACTGCAGTACTGCTGGATGCCTGCAGAGGGCAGTAGCGAGCCTGTGAACAGGCAGGCTGACACGCATGCATGCACACACACACACACACACACACACACACACACACACACACACACACACAGAGAGAGAGAGAGAGAGAGAGAGAGAGAGAGAGAGAGACAGACAGACAGAGCGAGAGAGAGAGAGAGAGAGAGAGAGCCTGCTGAAGGATATTACCATGAGTCACTCCTGACTCCTGGGTAAAGAAAAGTAGCATTTTCAAATGTGGCGAATAAAGCCTAACACCCAAATCAAAGTGGCTGCTTTGCGGCTAGACAGTGCAGCCTGAGCTCTGCTGTGAGGCGCTACGCCACAGGTCCCAGCAGCTCAGCCTGTTTGTGACGGCGGGGTCGGAGGAGCCGGGTACACGCATGGCTCTGAATGAGAGGTCTGTGCCCCAGGCTCCGAGGCAGTCATTAACAGTCTCTCAGCACCACGAGGATAGGGAGCGAGATGGAAGGACTGAAGAGAGGAGAGGAGAAGAGACGAGAGGAGAGGAGACGAGAGGTGGGGGGTGGTAGTTTCGAACGCATACCCATGCACCCCTTGGGTAGAGCTGAGGGGAGCAACATGATTGAGGGCAATTAACAAAGCAGCACTGACGTTCTCTGGCTGCCATCTGTTGCCATGGAAACTGCTCAGCGTTGTTTTTTATTTAGGGATGGAGAGGTGGGGGGGGGAGGGAGAGGGAAATGCAAGGAGAGAAAGATAGAGTGAAAGAGAGATAGTGTGAGAGAGAGAGAGATGAAGGGGGAGAGAGTGAGCGAGAGAAAGATGCAGGGAGGAAGAGGGAAAGGAGAGAGAGAGAGAGAGCGAGAGAGCGAGAGAGAGAGAGAGAGAGAGAGAGAGAGAGAGAGAGACAAAGGCTGCAAAGTGCAACTTTGGGGAAAGCACAAATAATCCAACACCACTCTTATTCACATCTCCGAGACGCATCCGCTCCAAGCCCAACTGGATCCCACCGGAGCAGAAGCAAAGGCTGGAACAGAGACGGTCCTGATCCTGCAGGACCTGTGCCACAACTGGGCCAAATCTGTTCTGGAATCAGCCATTATATCTGTGCCACAGCAACAACAACTAATAACAACAACAACAACAACAACAACAATAGGCACAGAGGAAAACGGCAGTACAAGCAGCTCAACAACTGGTCTATAGTTGTTCTGGAATCAACTGTAATATCTGGGTGTGGTTCACTTCAGGGGGAGCAGGATTTGTGCAGGTGCCAGGCCAGGCAATAAAGACGTCACAAACGCTCCACAGACTTTGTTGTATGCCAAGGTGAGAAACCGGCTTTGACAAGTCTTGACAAATTACAATGTGTTTCACACAGAGGTAATATGCCTTTTTGATTGACAGGTGAAAAGAGGCTTGTGCTAATGAATGAAGCTTGACACAGTGCGGGGAGCTGCCAACGGCCCCAAAAAAATCACGCATACATTTTGAAGAATTCTCACGCATTCTTAAATTATGCAGTCCTCTCCCCTTGGCGCTTGACAGTCTGAGAATAAAACAGCAAAACAACTCAATGCAGCCCACTGTTAGTCCGTTTGTTCTCCT
>NC_045168.1:5754221-5771721 GCF_900700415.2 Clupea harengus
GCGGCGGAGTGGAGTAGGGGGGGTGGGGGTGGCAGAGCAAACTGAAAGTGGATCGGGGCAGGTGGGCGGCACACACTCACTGATAAGGCCCTATACCTGCGGCAGCACTCAGTGGGAGATGGCGATCAGCAATCAGCTGCCTGTGCCGGAGCTGATGGGATATTAAAGCCTCGCCAGGTGCCTGGGTGGGTGGGTGTCTGACTGAGGTGAGGTAAGCTGTCACCACCTCTCCTGAAAAGGCTAATCCCATGGACACCACCCCCAAACCCACCACCACCACCACCACACACAAACACACATATATACACTTGACTTATACACTTGTGTCAGCATCCACATACCTCAATCAACCTCAGTGGCAGAGGGAAAGTGCTGCTGTGGGCTTTCTGGAGCACAGTGCAGTAAAAAGAACAGAAGGGGGGGGCTCAAGTGTTTAAAAAAAAAAAAAAAGCTGTTGCAGTGAGAAAAGAACACTACAAATTGTCTTGAAAATTCTGATTTCTCATTCAGGAGAAGAGAAAAAAAAGAGAACACAAGAGAAGAGAACTTTATACTGGGTGGACACACCCATGACCAAAACATGCACGGTTTGGCTCTGGTTCAGGAAAATAAAGCAGAAGTTCTTACTCACTAACTCCACAGCTCTGTTTCTTCAACAGAAAACCCACTAGCCTACTGTCTGAGGTTTCAGCCAGTTTGGACACTATACTTTAAGAAGCTCCATCAGGCTACTACCAGAAACATCACCACCCCAACAGTGAGTCACATGGGTCTTTTAAAGTCGAAACGTGACAGGAGCAACTACCCATGTCTGTTTTGAGGGAGAGAGAGAGAGAGAGAGACAGAGAGAGAGAGAGAGAATCCCCCCCCCCCCCCCCAGAGTGGCGGCGGTGGTGAGAGCTACGCTACCACACCAGATGGGCCGTCCTTTGAGCTGGGCACCACGTCCCTGCTGGCCCACGTGACTGAGAGGCTCTTGGGAAAAGCTCACCTGTGTCACTGTCACAACACACCCCGCCGCTATCACTGTGCTACCTGGGAGCGGCGTTAATGATTCCAGTGGAGGACTCATGGGAGTACATGCAGGGCCTCAGTAGATATCTAAATACGGTACGCATCCCCAAATGAACACTCTTTGAACTTTAACATGTCATCGGCAGGAAAGATGGTCTGATTACATGTCTACTGATTTACTTATTTACTAGAAGCTTTAATCCAAATCAAGTTACAGAACAGCTAAACTATGCATTTTACCACTATATATGCTCACTAGGAATGAAAGGCATGACTTTGGTGTCTAGTTACAGAAACACATGATTCAAGCCTGATTATTAAATTACATTAGGAATTAGAAGGGCACTCAGAGGGCGCAGAACTGCACTAAGGCTAATATGCCCCATCTCGCAATGTTAAAGAAAGTGAAAAAAATCCTGGATCCTGTCCTTGATAGAGATCCGCTCCACTCCTTCACCAAGTTTCATTAAAATCTGAAAGCTTGTTTTTGCATTATCCTGCTGACAGACAGACAGAAGCGAAAACACAAATTCCTTGGCGGAGGCCATAAAGGGTGAGGGAACACAGTTTTACAAGAGCTGGTTTCAGTGAATGCTCATGACAACCCTCTCTCTGTAAAGCTAAACTAAGACATGTTTCAAATCAGCATCACACTGCATTCTTACCTGGTGCTGACATATTCTTCATCGTCGTCGTTCTCCTCTTTCTTCTCTATTGGAGCTGGTTCACCGGCTGCCTGGTGTTTCTGGACTACCCTCATTCCACCCACTTTCACTGTCAGATGAACAAATGTGACAATTAGCTTACATTACAAAGCCCCGTAGGCCTCTATTAGTGTTGCAATGTTATTCAATAACAGCCTAATTCATGCACAAACACGAGTTACACCAACTACACTAATATCGGCATTTTGAGAGGGGAATCTGGGGCTACTGAAATACTATTAAAATAAAAGTTTAAAAGTTTTCATAGTTTTTAGTTGTTGTCAAAATGACTTCATACAATGCTACAAAGATTTGTTAATATGCTGTTAACGTGCCATACAATGGACTACAACAGATGGCAAAGTTCAGGGTGCCTCCACCTGCTCAGTGTGCTATGCCCTAGATACGCTAAGACCACGTACTCTTACCGTTATCTGATTTCTTAGATAATAGATCAAGGAGAAAAGGTAATGGATCTAAACCAAGGCAAAAAGTTAACTAAAATATACAAATACACGCAATTAAGATCGTTAGTGTCTCATTTAGACCTACACAAATCAGGCAATCGATGTATAGTTCATTACTTTACCATATATATAGTTTCAAAAGGCTTCTGGACATTCTAACTTTATGACATTATGCTCTATTGCTAACTTCATACAGTGCAGTCACTCCCCGTTAATACGGTTTTTATTTTGTTAGCCAATTGTTTAGCTGGAGAATAACAGTTGTTGACTAGCCAGCTAGCTAACTTCGCCGGCTAACTGCACATGTAATTACACTGTCAAATACGCAGTGTGGTCAGCAGTAAGTCAAGATCCTGATGGGCTGAATCGTTCTTGTTCCAATAAGAAGATACATAACTACTTCCACTGATTAAAAAATACATGCAAAGACTTAGCTAGTTATCAAGCTAGCTTGTTAGCATTAAATTGCAAGCTGTTATCGAATGACTATCATATTGTTTACACTAGTGGTGATTTATCGTCATTAATAAAGAAATGAAAAGAAATACCAGCAGGGAGATGTCCAGCTTTGGTTTCGATTTTCTCTTTTGGTGGTGATGACATCTCTGCTCTAACTAGTAAGGATGACAAGTCAAGAAGATATATTTTAGGTAAATTTCTCCTGCTTTTTTCTCAGCAAAAAGGTAATGTAGACTTCACTTCGTCAACGTGGCTTTTTGCTGCGCATTGTTTGGCAACGGTACGTGATGACGACAGACCCTTCGCTGACAAATAGGAGCGCTTCATGAAAAATGACGTTTACTCGGTTTTCTATGGAAAGTCGGTTGGATCAGAAATTATGGATATTGCAATCCTTTACATTTTAGGCAAGGCAAGGCAAGTTTATTTATAGCACATTTCGTACAAAGAGGCAATTCAATGTGCGATACATAATTAAAAGCCAAAGGAATATCCAAATGAAAAATAAAGACAAAGACGGTACATAAAGTAGTAATTCAAAGACCAAAGCTATAAATAATTAAAAGAAAGAACACAGTAGGCCTACATAATTAAAAGATAAGTAATATAATTCAAGTGCAGTACGAATGGAGGGCAAGTTTTAGAGCTCAGTCATAAGCACTCGAAAAAGAGTGTGTTTATTTTTAACCTGGATTTTTTTTTTTTTACATTTAGGCATGTAAGATCGTTGAGCAGTTTGTTCCAGTTGTATGCAGCATAACAGCTAACTGCTGCTTCACCAGCTCTGGGCTCTATTAGCTGACCAGAGTCCATGGATCCAAGAGTCCTCCTCGGTTCATATTATTATATCAGACATACTATTTAGTGAATTGTAGACTATAGCTGCACTCCACAAATCTATTCTGTAACTAACTGGAAGCCAGTGTAAATATTTTAGAACTGGAGTAATGTGCTCTGTTCTCTTGGTCCTGGATAAAACTCTAGCAACAGCATTTTGAATGAGTTGCAGTAGTTTAATGGTCTTTAAGGAAGACCAGTTGAGAGACCATTACAGTAGTCCATCCTACTGGAAATAAAAGCATGAATGAGCCACTCTTGGTCTTTTTTGGGACACTAAACCCTTGATTCTGGCTATATTTATCAGATGATAAAAGGCTTTGATATGGTTGGTGAAAGTGAGATCTGAGTCTATTAAAATGGCAAGAATTCAGACATGGTTTTTGGAGTCTGAGAGGCGTGCAAAGGTTTTTTTTTTTATTTTACTTTTGACTGTTCTGGGAGTATAGAAATGGCCAGTAAGGCGACATGCGGGATTGATTTGGAGATGGACAAACAACCCAAAACCTAGCCTAGTCTACAAAGGATGAATGAAGGTATTCTATATGGGAGAGTGGGGTAAGATGAGCCAGTGGGTAAGTTGACCCACCACTTGTATCTGGGCACCCATACACATGTTTGGCATGTGATACTAAATTCAGTTTGCATTCTCCATTTTCCTCTTGGAAGAAATAACCATGTGGATGAAGCATCTGTATTTATTTTTTCCACAAAGAAATGGGTTTTGCCTGTCAAAGATATTTGATAGAAAGATAAAAGATATAATTGTTTGCATATCAGGTATAATCAGTCCCATGTCAAACGTAATTTATCTCTTTACATTATTATGTTGTTGTATCTCTGTACATTTTATGTTGTTGAACTGGCAGTGTGTAAAAACATGTGAGTGAATTAGCAAGTGTAGCTCTGGGTTGCTAAACTTAGCACTTTTTCCAAAATGGTGGCTGTAGGGCAAACCGAGCTATAGCTTTGGGGTTGAGTTCAAGTTACCAGTGGTTCAGCTTAACCCCTCATGTTTATATGAAGTTAAGTCAAACACATGGTGTTTAAATTAGTGTTGCATCCTAACAATAAATATCTGACATATATTTCAGTGTAGTGTAGTGTAGCATAACAGCAGTCATGCCATGTAATTACAGAAGAAAAATTGATAGAAACTCCACACCCCTAGGGAAGTAAAATGCAATTGTTGCTTACAATTTGGGGATAATCATATGCTTGTATAGCCTTAGTGTTTGTTTACCTCCTTGTGGATGACAGAATTTACCTCCTTGTGGATGACAGAAAAAAATCACTCTTGTTATACGGTTATTCAGAACATTATATGACATGCTGGTGGTTATGTTATAAGATAAACCTTTATTAATATTATTATATTTATAGACTTAAAAGTTTGCTATTATGCCAAACATACAGTTGAGAGTCTACACTGAAAGTGAAAAACAAATAATCTGTCGATTTTCCTCAAAAGAATAAAAGTGTAATTCAATTTAAAACCTCCATGTCCATTTCTTAATCCTAGAGACTTGGCAAACAATCTCCAAGGTTTAGAACTGTAGACAAATTTGTTGTAATATTTATATTATAAAGACCATTTCATTATTAATAATTATATGTATATTTAGCATTATTCTTTCAAATCTGGTTAATGCAATAGTTAGTAACTGTTTTCTCAGATTGCTCAATTTAGCCTACCCTGTCAGCTAGAGGTAAATTGATCCACAAAACCAAATTTTTTTGGGACCCCATGTGTTCTTGTCTATTTGAGTAAGGCACACTTCTAAGGTTCCTTCTGATTGCACATGTATGCATTATATGTATACGTTTCATTTCTGTCTCATATTCCCTTGGCTTGACTTGACTAAACTAATAGCCAAATGGCACACTATACATATATGACCATGTTTGACAAGCAGAGATTATTTTGTCAAAAACACTTTCAGGAGGGAAAACTGAGGGGTTGCAGATAGTTCAGTATTTTCACAATCACAGTCCTGTCACTATATGCTACATATAAGTAGGCCTACTACATAGGCCAAATGTAAAGCAGGCTAAGGTGTAGCCTATGGGTTAGCTGGGACTTTGAAGCTACAGACTTGAGATTTAGGAGTTTCATTTCAACAGTAGGCCTCTTGCATTCTGATGAGGAGTCTCACCCATGGGTAGCCTACTGATAATCTAATTGGTTCAGTCAGAAATTCAATAAATGTCTATGAACATCACCAGTCCCCAGGAACAAACTAATGAATTGGCAAACATCAATAGACAAGCATGTTTAAATGCATAGGTTAACGTGCCGAGTGTTTTTAAAAAAAAAAAAAAAATTAATTGGAGACATGCATGGCAGGAAGTCGCACTGTTTTGCTTGCGGGGCAGATCGTCATGGAAGCGTGCACAGCGCTCAGAATGAAGATGGATGGAAATGGTGTGTGCTTAGGTGACATATGACCACTAGAGGGGAGGCTTGCCCCTTAATGAACATGCGTTCATCTAATTCCACTGCATGGCAATTTCTCTCTTCAAAAGCCTCTTTGAAGCGCCGTTCCCTGTGGGCCCACACGTTTCCAGAGAGCCAAACAAACTTGACAATTCCTGAGTGAAAGGACGTTGAAACTCTGATTTTTGCAATCAAGGCATTTAATTTAGCAACTAATTGGGCTGTCCTGAAGTTTCCCCTGAATGAACATGTTACTGACACAGTTGTCTTTGAGTGTCTTCTCCCTTGTTAGTCAAGGCATTCCTCCTCTTTGTGGCTGAAATGGGGTCCTTCCTTAGGGCCGCCATGTCTTGTGGACATGGCAGCAGTAGCAGGTGCTCTGAGGTTAGTTCAGGATCTGGTGATGTTGTGCAGGGAAACAGCATGGGGACATCAAAGCCATGTCCGCTTGAGATGGAGATGGCACAGGCAGGCTGACAGTGACAGGAGCCCTGACTCACTCAGGCAGGTGACACCACTCCCCCCCCCCCCCAACCTCAACTCCGCTGTGCTGTCATGTAACTAGGTTGGTGTTATATAACTCCGCATTGACAGACCAGGCTTTTCTGGGTTATGGGCTAACTTTATTCCCACAAAACCGAGGTTATGGTGACGACAGGCCACGTAGTGTGTGTTTGTTCAGTGTGTGTGTGTGTGCGTGTGCCAGTGCCAGATAAAGACAGATCATGAGACTGAGATGATGACGACAGGCCATATAGTGTGTGTATGTGCCAGATAGAGAGAGATCATGAGACTGAGCAAAGCTTGCACAGCTGTAGGACTTTAAAGACAAGGGGAACTTCTATGCTTGACCTATTGTGTAGTAATGGAGAAGAAGAATAGAGAAAGATGTATGTTAAGGCGTGCTTAATAATACCAGATTTAAAGTCCCATTCTCAGCATGCTGTTTCCAAAGAAATGTATGCTTGCTGTGTGCCTGTGTCTTTGTCTCAGTGTAGCTGCTATTAGAACGACAATGAATATCAAACATTGACAGCTATAAGCCTCCCCCTCCAATGAATAATTCTGTTTTGGAGGTCTTGGCTGAATTACATTTTTTGCGTTGTCTAATCAGAAATTGATCAGTTGCCAAATCCCCAGCTCCGGCCCGAGCCGTACTGAGCTGTGCAGCGTGCTAAGACTGTTAGCTAGGAAAAGAAGCAGAAATGAAGTCCCACTTCCTGCTCTATTTGTGCAAAGTTCAAATGGATCACATTTGTTAAACCGAAGACTCATTTTCATGCCACATTAGATTGTTCTCTCCACACACATCGGGAAGTTCCTTCGACAGAAAATGTAACTTTGCTAAAACCACCATACATAATTATCCCAGGCAGTGGTGGAAATGGGGTGATTAGGAACCCATTTCCAGTGCAATTGCAGAACTTCTTGGCTGCTAAATGTGAGGTTGGCAGGGAAACTGAAAATCTGCAGTTAGGCATGGACAGGTGTGAGAAATTCCCCCTGCAAGCTAAGACAGGTAGAGTATCTTGCTCTCTCTCTACCCGGTCTTACTCCAGCAGTTCATGCAAATATCCACTCAAATGTTCCTTAGACACATCTGGAGGTACTGCAGCAGACAGCTGTGGTCTAATGGAGGGTCAACTGTAAAGTTCACAGTGTATACCAGGTATGATACACACATGTGGATACACAACGGTACTGAGTGTGTTGGTGGATCCCAAGGTAGTGAGCTGACAAACTGAATTATATCAGAGACAGAGAGGTTTGGCTTGCTTGTCAGATATGATGAAGGACAGACTCAGATGAATTGTTTCATCTTTCAGGCATGGGAACAAATCCATGTGACGGATTTGTCATGCACTGCACTGGATGGGAGAATTAAAAAAAAAAGATGACATATTCATTAGCAACACTAAAGTCTGTTCATACCTTTTCAACACAGACATTTGCTCGTGTAGGTAACTAACATTGAAATTTCCTATTTTCCCAGGACACATTCGTTTAGCTTTAGTTTACTAAATACCAGTTGCAAAGTCCTTTAATCGTTGTCTGATGCCTGACAACAATAAGACTGACCATCTAAGGCAGAGACAGATACAGACATTAGGAGACCTCTCCAGAGGTTGAATATACTCCTGTTAATATCCGGTTAATATGATGCTGTAGATACTGTGAGGACCGTTTGGCTATAACCATCCACTAACCCTAACCCTAGGTGTGTTGTGTGGGCATATTATGTGCAGAGGACGTTCACTTTTACATAGATCTGCTCTTCAGGGTTGAGTGGCGGCAGGCTCCACGTCACAGCGCCACGGCCTCCTGAGGGTTGGTGTGTGCTGTGCTGGACAGCACTTCAAAGTGTGCTTATGCAGAGCTGGAGGCTGAATGGGAAATGTTGTCTCTTCATGTATCAGGATGGATCACTGTAAACTGGCAGGCTGGTTGAATCTGAGAAGCTTTGCCTGGGTGTCCCAGGTTCAGAAAGCAGGATCTTTCTTGGGAGCGCCAACAAACTGGATTTGTGAACTAGCATGCTTCATGACCACGGCCATAGATTACCCAACTGAACATCTAAGTGCTGAACAGCAGAAGAGTGGCAAAACCATGAAAACAATTTATACCTGTGACATGATGGATGGTGCCGTGTGTCCATGTTGAGAAAGAGTGAGACCATGTGGGGAGTGTGTGTATATCTATAGATTACCCTCTTTATTTCATCCAACCAGAAACAAGAAAAACAGTGGACTGTTCAAATGATGGAATCATGTTGATCAATCCTGCAACAGAGAGCTAGCACGCTTAGCATATGACCACATGATATTTTTAGATGTGATAAACGTTGCAATGTTTAAAGGCAAAACAAGTACTTATCTGACGTAAAGAAAAAAAAACAATTACATAAGTGATGATTCATGATGAAAAGTTATCATGAAAAACACAGCACTTGAAATGCCCCTTTCATAGCTATGAGCATTCTGTGCCAAGCCATTACCAAAGCATCTCACCATTAAGCTCACCATTAACTCACAAATGTTTCTTTTGGACAGGTTCCAATAGTGTTTCACAGTAACCATAAAAGGTGGCAGTCAATTAACCTCAATACGATTACCTTTGATGGAAATATCAAGTGTAACACATCCTTTTACTGTAGTTCAGATTTACAATACATGTTGCTATGTTGATTCTCACATGTATTCCTGTATGACGGTAATCAGCCAAAACAGCTATGCTGATTGTAGAGAATAATTTATCCAAAGTCCAAATCCAGAGAGATTACCTACGAAGCTCGAAAAAAGCAGCACAGCTTAACCTAGGAGGTCAACATCTTCAAGTGTTGGTGTTTTATATTCCCATTTGGAATGACTGAAATAAACATAGTCCATTTAGACAAGTCTCTCTTTACTTCTTATGTTTTCGCTTCTGGTGATACTGACATCTGCACATAAAAATTATATATATATATATTTATGTATGTATATATATTTGCATGTATTTATATATAATTCTCATTTTCTATTAACATTGCAGTCTAATACCTCACTGTGTTTTTGTCATGGAAAATCAAACAGTAGAAGCCAGCTGTTAACGCGCCTCTTGTATCCAACACGGTTCAACATACAGCACACACTCACTAACAACAAGAGACAGATTTGTACACCTTTCAGAGGGAGTCGTGCTCTTAAAGATTTTGCCCTCCTAGTTATTGTCTTATTTTTTTTCTCCATATGTTTGCGTAGACATACTGTTGCGTAATAGCATTAAAACACATTTCTGAACAAATAAAAGTAGTGACTGTGTGCAGAGGATTTACTTAGTTGTGGAAAGGAAACGTCAGCTCAAGTCATGACTACTCTCCGGTGTTCTCATCCAGACGTTTAAAAAATTTGGCACAATGTCAGTCATAGTCTCGTGTAAGCACATAAAAACTGAGATACTGGTGGAACAGAGAGGGTTTTATGCCAATATGGATGACCAACATTTGTATTTATTATCTTTTAACACTATCATTTGAAAAAACAAAAAAATCTGATAAGTGAAAATCAATAGGATTCTATTTCAAATATCTACATCTAATTTTTTTTAGGCAGTGAAAAAGCACTTCGTTGACAGGGTGGAATGAGGCTGTTTGAACTGTCTCGGAACTGCTTCAAACATTTGTTTAGTTGCCACAAACAAACTCACATTATTGGAACAAACAATACCGCTATGTATGTATGTCCTTCTTGTTGTTAAAACATACTTTTGTCTGGAAAGGGGACATTGATGATTGATACATATTTTTAAGTCTTTTTTTTTTTTTTACCTTTGTACCATAAACAATGTCCATAGCCACTGGAAGGAGGAAGTGGCATCCGTGTAATATACACAATGCACTTGTATCTCTGCAATGTACACCACATACTTTACATCGACAACTTAAAAAAGTACAAATCAAAACTTAAAAAGACAAAAATATAGAGAGCGAAAAGGCTTGGGAGGAATCTTCTAGTACGGACCAACATTCCATCAGTTTAAGATGAAGCTTCAATTCACCAGTCAAAGGAATGACGTACAAAAAAAAGAAAAAAAAGAAAGAAAGAAAAAGAAAACGGAGAAAAGCTGTTCCCACTAAGCTTGTAAACGACTTAATTTCCCCTGCTTCGTCCCACTTATCCTGCCGCAGCGCTACTATCACCTCATCCTCTTCCTCTTCCCAGCTTCATCACCCTAACAGGACTTCTTCACGGCTCTGCTCCCATCTGAGGGCTGCATACTTTAAGAGCCTTTTCTTATCGCTCATCTCTTTTCTTCTCTTACAATTTCTATTCACCTTCATGCACATTCTACACTCGCTCATCTCATCTTGCTTGACTCAACCCAAACCGCAGGCCTCTGTGTGGAAACCAGCTCTGAACAAACTGAACAAACAATGTTTTGTCGCATGCACATGCACATTCATCCACCCTTCCCTCCCTCCCCGTCGAGACCAGCCAATCAGCTGATGGTCCTGTGCTCAGACGCACTCACCCCCAAACACCCAACCATTCCCTGACCCTGGCCACACAAACACACACACACACACACACACACACACACAAACACACAGATACACACAAACACACACACAAACACCCGAGCCCCTAGACCCAGGAGTCTGGTGAGGCTGGGTAGTGACTCGTCTCGTAGTTGAGTTCGCTATAGGGTCGGGCGGCGGAGTAGAAGTCCACATAGTTCCCAGTCGACTTCAGGCCCAGGTGCATATTGAGATCGGTGGTGGGCGCTGTGCGATGGACCTGGTCCTCCAGGAACGCCTCCTCGAAGCTCCGCGTGGAGTTCTGGAAGGTCGGGAGGGTCTCGTAGTCCTTGCGGACGGCACACTCCTGAGCAACAGGCTGCACAGCGGTAACCTGGAGACACACAGGAGGTCAAAGGTGAACCACGTGAATGGTGGAGCTTAGTGCTAATACTGCCAGGGTGTGTTTCTGTGGGCTCGGTTTTCAAGGAGATGCTGTATACCAACACAACATTGGTGTGCATGTGAAGTGAACATGGGGGGGTGGGGGTGGAGAATGGGCTTGTAAAAACTGTAAAGTCAGGGAGTTTCAGGCCTTTTCCAGAAATGAGCAGAGTTGCCACCAGATGTTTCATAAAAACAGATGCAAGCATATGGAGATGTGAATTCATTTGTGTAATTGAATCAATAAAGTCTTGCAAGCAACATCTGACCCTTTGCCTTAACTAACAGACACAGACAGACAGTTGGTCCACTTATTATCTACTAACGAGGACTTTTTTATGAGCTCCCTTGACGCAGAAAAGGCAATTCCTCGCAAACAGGACTGGATTTATAATGTTGCATAAATGTGCACAGCATCTGGTGAGTTTTTTAAATATCAAATTCACAGCAGGGCAATAACAATCACCAAAATGTTTCTGAAACTTGACTTAAAAAGTGGATGATTGATGTGAACTCTGTGTATCTTCCGATGCCAGTGCACAGAGCACAGACAGGCTTTAAAAAAAAAGATGCAGAGACTGCGATTGTTTCTGGTGGGGAGTCAAAGCGAACAGAACTAAAAGGAGTGTTTGTTCCCCTCACCTGGTTGTGCTTGATCTCTTCATTAGAAGTTGAGTAGGAGTTCCGGCACAGCGTGGAAGTTCCACAGGAGATTTGCACTGCGAGATGAGAGAGAGGGAGAGACAGAGAGAAAAAGAGAAAGAGAGACAGAGAGAGAGAGGGAGGGAGAGATCTGTGTAAGACATCAAAAACAAAGAAGATGAGGGCAAATGCCACAGCCATCTCTGGGAATTAATATGTCACAGTGTTCGCAGTGTGAACTTGAGTAGGCTGTCAGTTTGTTTGCAGGGAACATACACAAGAGCTGCTGTCTTTCTTTACAGAGAGGAAAAAGAAAATAAGTTTGACTGAAAAGGTCACTTGACTACTCTCCGGGTTAAAACACACTTCCTGCCAGTTTTAATTTATGAACATGAAAACCTCGGTGCTTAGCGTTGGAAAAGTAATTATTAACACCCTCCTGCTCATGTACGTGAAAAAGTACACAACATATCTCTCAAGAGCAGTGTGGTAGGTTTAATTTATCATCAGTTAATGTTGTGTATCTGGTGGGGTCTGAGGAGAAGAGAAGTGTGGAGAGTCTGATGACTTCAACAACAAAGACTCACTAGAGGACACACAGAGACCCCACTACAGGACACACAGAGACCCCACTACAGGACACACAGAGACCCCACTACAGGACACACAGAGACCCCACTACAGGACACATAGAGACCCCACTACAGGACACACAGAGACACACTACAGGACACAAAGAGACACACTACAGGACACATAGAGACCCCACTAAAGGACACAAAGAGACCCCACTACAGGACACACAGAGACACACTACAGGACACACAGATAACCACTACAGGACACACAGAGACACACTACAGGACACACAGATAACCACTACAGGACACACAGAGACACACTACAGGACACACAGATAACCACTACAGGACACACAGAGACCCCACTACAGGACACATAGAGACACACTACAGGACATTAAACAAGTGTGAACGCAGTGCCCCTATTAAACAAATAAACAAAAATTACCTTGCATCCACTAGATTTTGCGTCGACCCAGACCCACCTTCCCACGCATATCTGCCAATGCCTCCAGTTGGCAAAGTAACATTTCTCTAATAGGGTTATACCTACGAGCCTACAGCTGAGCCCAGCCCCCTTCACACACACCCACACACACACACACACACACACACACACACACACACACACACACACACACACACACAAACTTACCTGCCATGGCATCTTTCCTGGACGTGTGCTCGCCTTTGTTTCCATGGTAACTGGCGTTGGTGCCGGTGGACTCGTAGTCGGTCTTGCGTTCCTTGAGGCCAACCATCTCCCGGGGTGAGGCGGGGGCGCTGGCTGCAGATCACCCACATAATAGACAGTAAGTGGCGGCCATTAGTGATGGTGCAGCCAGCCCTGGCACACATTCCACACACATCCAATAGCATTCTCCCTTTGGGCAAGGGCTCTTTCCTTCCTTTCGCTCTGTCTGTTTTAGAGTTTATCTTGACTAGATTCTTGAGAATAATTTGTCTCCTGAAAACATATGCTTTCTCTCTCTCTTCTTTCTCGCTGCCTCTATTCTTCATTTCTCTCCCTCCCTCTCTCTCTCCAAAATCTCTCTGTCTCTCTCACTCTCTCTGTGTCTTTCTTTCTCTCTCTCATGCCCATGGTGACGTGTGCAGGTGACAGGAGTGTGTGGCTCCATTAGTCATCATTAGGGATGTTTAGGCGTGTCAGCATGAAGGTGATTCTATCAGCTCCTTCTATCAGTCACATTCTACAGGAGCAAATTCCCCCACATGACACCACACCAAGCCAAGCCACACCATCAGGAAGTGCTTACTGGTCTACTTTATTAAACGCTTACTTAAACACTATCACAGGTGCCATGTTGTCTGTCCTTGGCTAGTCATGTGTAGGTCAGGAACAAGACATATACAGTATGTTAATACTGTGTGTGGATATTGGTTGCTGCTACGGCACAAGCATAATGACTAAGAGGAAAGCTAGAATCATTACATACTATAATACTACCCATACTACAATACTACCCATAATTTAACAATACCCATACTACAATAGTACCACCCATACTATCCATCGGCCTGACAGTAATAGCGATAGTAATGAAGCAGTGCTTTCTCATTACAAATGAAGCAGAATGTCCATTAGGAAAAAAGCCCAGAGGATACAGAATCATATGCAATGTAATGTTATTGTAAATTATTCAAATATATTTTAGATTCTTAAAAAATGTACTAATACATGTACATCTGAGTATGAATTCATGAATAATACTCCATGATGAGTTGAGTATGCTCTGAGCACCACTCTCCTTCCTAATGAAAATAGTATAAATACAGAGTACGAATCCTGAGTACTACTGGCTGGTTGAGTATGCTGTGAGCAGTGCTCTCTTTCCTCATTTGCTTGCCTGTTTGTGGGCTGCAGAGGTGACACAAATCTCCAGCTGTAAACACTTGTCTGCCACACTGCCACTACAGCTCAGGAGAAGACATTTGTTTACCCCGGCAGAGGCTGGCAAAGCTGAGGGAAGGACACAGTCACAGCCAGGGAGAGACTGATAGAGTAGAGAGGGGTAGAGACAGAGAGCGAGAGAGAGACAGAGAGGGAGGGAGAAAGGGAGGGAGAAGGAGAGAGAGAGAGGGAGGACGAGAGAGAGCACTCCTGCCAATCCCCTAAATGCCTAAACGGATCAGCCCAGCCTCTCCCCTCATCTTCCCTCCCCCTCCTCTCCTCTCCTCTCCCTCCCTCTGTTGAGTGTTTGAAGCGAGCAGGAGCTCTATCAGTTTGGTGCACAGTGCACCCCAGGCCCCAAAAGCCCTCATGGCCTGGGCCCACACCAGACCACTGCCCCTGCCCCTGCCACTGCAGCACCTCTCTCTCTCTCTCCCTTTCTCTCTCTCTCTGTCACTCTCTTCACACCACCCTCCTCTCTCTCTCTCTCTTCACACCACCCTCCTCCCTCTTTCTTTCTCTCTCTCTCTTCCCACTCAGTCTCTCTTTACCCTCTCATCTCTCAATCTCTCACACTCAATTTCTCTGTCCTTTCCCTTCCTTGTGTCGGCCTCTCTTGTGTATCACCTGAATCAGAGGCTTTGCCACGACCAAATCTGGTCACTCACTCGTGAAAGCAGTAAGACACAGAGCCACACACACCACTGCATCACACAACTCCAACCCTCCTCTTCAGCACTAACTGATTCCATGTTATAACTGTATCACATTGCTGTAGAACTGGATTTGTACCCTCCTCTTTAAGGCAGTCCATTCCCTAGAGCACTGTATGACCACGGGTCTAACCAGAAAAATATTGATTAGAGGAATATCCCGTATAAGTACACTAGTGAGGAATGT
The DNA here is from genome assembly GCF_900700415.2 of Clupea harengus. Classification (NCBI taxonomy): domain Eukaryota; kingdom Metazoa; phylum Chordata; class Actinopteri; order Clupeiformes; family Clupeidae; genus Clupea; species Clupea harengus. The sequence continues at coordinate 5,769,615 of NC_045168.1, forward strand.
ATGCTCATTAGAGGAATTCCCCATATAAGGATACTAGTGAGGAATGTGTCCTCATTAGAGGAATACCCCATATAAGAATACTAGTGAGTAATGTATTCTCATTAGAGGAATACCCTGTATAAGTATGCATTAGGCTTCAATAATAAAAGAAGCTGCTAATTACAGTGAGAACTATAATCTGATAGAGAGGCTGTATATGTGTGTGTGTGTGTGTGTGTGTGTGTGTGTGTGTGTGTGTGTCTCATGCTCTCTCAGACCTTGGAGATAGGAGAGACTCTGATTCAATTTCTGCACCACAATCCCCAAACCACTCGAACAGAGGATGGATTTGGACTGAAGGGGACACAATATTGGGAGCCATGACTTCGGGATGGGAGGGAAACACCCGCGCCCTGAAAGTGATTTAGGTGAGCCGAGGCAAGAGGAGGCTGTGTGGCGCTGACGGATATATCTTTCTGATTAACTCGGCGGCGCGGCCAAAAACAGCACTACGTCTCGCTCGCACCAAACAGCATCTGGAGAGCGTAAATCTCCCGCTGCAACATTAAGGCTCTCTCAGCCTGTGTGACGGCAGCGGTAGAGCATATAAACCAAACGAATTAATGAGCAGGGGCTTGTCAGACACATCAAACACGCGTCTCCCCGAGCAACGGCCTGGACTTCGCCGCCTTCTCAGGGTTTCAAAGTGTTGACCTGAAATTGTTCAAGCCTTTTCAACTGATGTGGCCCTATGATGGCCGTAACACCGGAATCAAAACGTCCATCTCATTCGAAACCTCTAAGGCATGTTTAATCATCTGTGAAGCCCCTATAGTTTTTGCATATCAGAATCCATTCCCCGCTCTTGCTCTGATCCAGCTAATTCTCCAATGAGTCAGTGACAACAGTAATTGTTCCATACTTTGCCTGTCCACATCATGAATGTGTGTGTGTGTGTGTGTGTGTGTGTGTGTGTGTGTGTGTGTGTGTGTGTGTGTGTCAGAAGAGATGCCTGTCCACATCATGAATGGCTTCACTGTTGTGTGTGAAATTACAGTCATGCGCAATTAGAGATAACAGCCAGAATACAAAAAACAGGAGTAATCTGATCCGTCCATAAAAGCCTGACTGGTGTTCAGAGAGGACCAAATAGTCCTACAGCTCGGAGACCCTTTGCTCTGTGTGTGTGTGTGTGTGTGTATTCTGTCTGTTTATGGCTCTCAGAACATGCCTCACTAGTGCACAAAGAGCGAGCAAGCAAACTTTAGAGAGCCTCACTTTAGATGGCAGTGTTTTACTGCCTGTGCTTGGGGGCCTTGTATCTCTGAGTGAGTGCGCGCGCACGCACGCGCGCGCGCGCGCGCACGCACGCACGCACGCACACACACACACACACACACACACACACACACACACACACACACACACACACACACACACACACACACACACACACACACACACACACACACACACACACACACACACACACACACACACATGGGCACACTAGCACAGAGTAAAGAGCTTCCTTTTAGGGCCAGTGTGAATGGTAGAGAGAAAAGGGGCTCGGTGAAGTAGCTCGCTGGAGTGCTTTTCACTTCAAAGGGCTAACTGCTGGCCAAAAAGCTCAGGACTACTCATACATTCACCACCACCACCACTTCTGCCATCAGCCCTACCAGGCAGTGATTGACAGCAGATACCATGGTGATGGTGTTATGGCCACACACACACACACACACACACACACACACACACACACACACACACACACACACACACACACACACACACACACACACACACACACACACACACACACACACACACACACACACAGTAAGCTTTAACAGGGATCCAGAGGTCGAAGGTCGAAGGTATTGGATGTGCTGCAAAGCAGTCATTCATCCTCAAGGTGATGCGTTTGGCACTCCGACTGGACCTCTTTGATTGTTTATCTCTTCTCAAACCACACCACTGGGATCTGGCAGAGACCCTTTGGCATCTGGGCATCTCCCCAACCAGCCCTGCTGTGCTGTGTCGTGCCAGGCAGTCAGAAAACAACAAGGAGCTTCCCTCCCACCCGCCGGTGTGTCTATTCTCTCTCTCTCTCTCTCTCTATCTT
>NC_045168.1:5776721-5811721 GCF_900700415.2 Clupea harengus
ACAAGCAACTAATTTGCATTACTGTGGAAAGGTTTCCGGAAAGTTCATTACTTCAGGAGGGAACTGAGGTAACGAAAGAAAGAAATATTTCCTCTATATGAGTCTGCGAGGTTTAAACATGCAGTCCTCGATCCTGGTTGTTGATCAACGGCCAATCAGTTACACCCCTCCCTTTCTTCAGTGCTCCTGAAGCGAGGTTATTGATTGGGTGGAATAGTATAGGGCTAGATCTGAGCCTCTTGGTTTGTTTCCTATTTCCAGAGACAGATCTGTGCAGGAACAGCTTTTCTGAGCGCACACTCTGGATGCACAGATAGAGGAACGTCGGGAGAATCAATAAAAAGTGTAATGGATTAAAATCAAGGAATGCACCTTTAAATATGCAGACATAACCTAAGGAAAGGGAAGACAAAGACAAAGACAAAGCTAAGTTAAGTCTTCACTTTGCAGTCAGTTATTCATCCACGTTTTCCACCAGCCGCCCCCCAAAAAACATCCATTCCTTTCCGCCCTCCTGTGGTCTCGCTGACTCAGGCTAACATGGCCATTTTGTGTGGGTCGGGTCTGGCTGACATCAAAGGTCTGGGACTCCTCTGACACCCAGTAGTTCAAAGCTGTTCCACTTTCACCCTTCTTCGCTCCTGGCTGCTGCACCCAAGCCAGCCCTTTGGCCTAGTGGTGAGCACCGCCGCCCCGGTTGCTATGCAACTCTTGCTCGCACCATGAATAATGAGGGGTAGTCGAGGGCGATGGCGGGGCGCCGAGAGAGGCACAAAACGGCAAGTGAAAAACACTGGCTGGGAAGCGTGCTGAAGGCCTCGCTGATAAAGATGTTTGTCATGCCTCATTTTTAGACTTTTTCAGATTTTTGTCTTCCTGTCAAATTCCAAAACAAAAACAGCATACCAATGCCCCACACCAAAGGGATGAGTGTGTGTGTTGGTGTGGACGAACACCGTATAAGTAACTTCTCTTATTTAACACACAGTAGCGCTGTTCTTCTGCATAACAAAGGGGCCTCTATGGCTGCCAGCTCCCTTTGATGTCTGACACTTTGTGAGAGAATTCAGCTACTTGAAATCAGTTCTTTTAGGCAAGAGTGAGTTTCAATGCGATTAAGCGCCTCCCTAATTGCCGCAATTTCTATTATCACATAATTCTTTTCATACTGCTCATTACAGTGGCCGGCCTAATGTTTCAATGATTGATGGACTTTGAAGGACATATTAAAGCCAGTATTGAAACTGCACTGAATGAATAGCAAATGTGTTGAGCGAGAAGCTGTATCTTAATACATTACCCTCACCATCATATGCTCCAAGAACTCGTTTTTTAATTGTGTAGCGGTAAGCCTCATGCCGGGAGTGACGGGCTGATTCACATTCAAATATAAGATCATGATTCCGTCAGGGAAGGCTGACGTGCCAGCTATGCTGCACACACACACACACACACACACCCCCCCCACACACACACACACACACACACACACACACACACACACACACACACACACAAATCTCAGGGCTTTTATGTGGCAAATTTAGGGGGAAAACAGCAGACTGTCGTTATTCACCCCCCACCCCTAGAGGCAAAGGCTGAAGATCTCTTTGTGCTCCCGTGGCCCAACTGGTGGCCCAACACCAGAGCGACGGGTTTGGACCCGAGGAGCACGCTTACTGACGGAGATGTGTACGGACTCTGTAATGTGAGTCTTTGGATACGTGTCTGCTAAATGAACAAATGGAAATGGATCTCTGTTTGAAGATGCACTAGCGCACACAGAAGGGGGGAGGCTAGCAGTAGTGTACACGTCGGGGGCAGGATTTCAGACTCGTCAGTGGGCTCGTCCACTCTGCTCAGTAATTAGCACCTTCTCCATGGACATCATGGGAAATGCCTCCAGGAGGGAGCCTTGCCTCAGACGCATCTTAAACCCTGGGCCCTTTAGGTTGGTAGTCATGTACCTGGGGTTCTCTTTGTGCTCGCTCCTTGTGTATCGCTCTCTTTCTCTCTAATCATCTCTCACTATCTCTCTCTACTTTTTTCTACACATTGCCATCTATGTCTATCTGTCTGGAAAAGACAGCTGTTCTGCCAACAATCATTCAGATGTATAGCTATTGTTGTTCAGCTCTATTAGTATTATGGGCTACACATGACAAAGTCTCTCTGTGAACATGGTAATGTCAAAGTGTTGCTGATGGGTAAACTCATACAGGTTACAACTAAAGACAAACCAGTATAACTATATCAATAAATCAATAATAAAAAAAAAATAACTTTCTCAAATTCTGTACACCTCTAGATAGCTGGTAAATCTGGGATACATAATAATATTAATAATAATACATTTTATAATATTGACACCTTCCAAGCACAGGTGGCACAAAGTGGTTTAATGGTTCTAGGATAGCTGACAGACACATCTAGAAGAGATCTGGGTTTCTGCCAGATCACGGAGTCGGTCTCCCCAGTAACTGCCAAAAATTCTCTGCAACTTCATTTTCACTAATGTTTAATCTGTTCTTCTCTCTCTCTCTGTGTACGTGTGTGTGAGAAAGCAAAGCCTGGGCAGCCCAGTAAAATACATTTTCTAAATATAGCCCTTTGCTTTCGACTTTAGTCACAAAAATCAAATAAACCCAATAAAACACCTAAAACAGGATTTTTTTTCCATTTCATTTCCCCAGATGGTTTTCTCTGAGTCCACCTCCTCCAGCGATCCCTGGCTCTGATGAGAAGCACTGAGCCTCAGGTGTGACGTCCTTCCAATCCACACCTCCCGGATCAACCGAGAAAATGAAAAAATGAAAGAAAAAGAAGAAGAAAAAAAAACCCTCGCTCGCTTGGCTGTCCAGGTGGTATAGCTGTCATCACAGCCTGATAACACGAGACACGCGGGGCTGTAAAAATGTTAATAATAGCAATCTGTATCTTAGCACTCCTTCACTTAATGTTATCCCTAGTGACATTTGCAGTTCTTTCATGGGGGCACTCAATCGAAACGAAACTTAGAGCCGAGGCGGGGGTGGTGGGGGGAGGGTGTGTGTCGAGGTGAGTGTTTCCAACCCCCCCTTAAGGGGTGAGAAGGTGCCTCAAACGTCTATGTAATTGTGGGGAAATAAGAAGAATAAGTCACTGGTGAAAAATGTGTGGCAATGACTGCATGCACATCAGTCTCCGGTGCCCTTTCCCCTATTCTTGGGGCAGGCTGAGTGCAATTGCTCCTCAGAGATCCCTACTGACCACACAGCTCCATGTAGATGCAGTTAGTATACCCTAGGCCATGTAGATGCAGTTAGTATACCCTAGGCCATGTAGATGCAGTTAGTATACCCTAGGCCATGAGGATGCAGTTATTATAGGCAATCAAGGACATGCAAGTACCTGAGATATATGTTTTGGTAACAAAGTGTAATGGTAATGGTAATTACACTTTACTCAGGACTTGCATATAACCCAAATTCTCCAGGTTTGACTTATAACAGAGTTATAAGATGTTATAGCATGGCATGACATTGAATCATTGGACACTGACTGTCATGACAAAACATGGCATCTTCCATGACACGTTTATGACATGGTTATGCATGATTATGACAGATGGTTGAGGTAAAGTATGAGCAGACCATGAACATGACTCTGAACTGGCGTGGCTCGATTGAAAGATCAGTGCAGGATCATGGATCTGGATGGTACCTAAGTGGGCTGCTATATAGGTCTGGGTGGTACCTAAGTGGGCTGCTATATGGGTCTGGATGGTACCTAAGTGGGCTGCTATATGGGTCTGGATGGTACCTAAGTGGGCTGCTATATGGGTCTGGATGGTACCTGAGTGGGCCGGATCATAGATCTGGATGGTACCTGAGTGGGCTGCTATATGGGTCTGGATGGTACCTGAGTGGGCCGGATCATAGATCTGGATGGTACCTGAGTGGGCTGCTATATGGGTCTGGATGGTACCTGAGTGGGCTACTATATGGGCAGGTTTTGAATCCCCATATCCAGAGCTTATAATGAGATGGAAAGCTTAACTCACACTTCCCCTCCAGGCAGAAAACTCCATGCTAAATGGGACAGTTTTGACTGTGCTTTGTATTGACGCAAAAGACAGAATTGCTATGTGCATAGACTAAAGATAGTGCTCTATACACATTGTGAAGATAGTAGTACCCTCTGCACATGATAATGAGGATTACATTATGCAAAGACAGATTATTTATAAAGGGTTTTCTGAGACAACAATAAATATTGCACACATGGAAACTCAAAATGATTGACAAGTAGAGCTGAGATGTTCATCAAGCACATGTTATCTTGCGCTATATATTTCAATCCCCTTTAAATCATGAATAGCTGTATGTTTGAATTGTCCTCTAAAGAGTAAGCCCTTTCATGCCTTCTAAGTTACATTGCCAACAAAACTCACTGTCCAATCACTAGAGATAGACTTCAAGCTTCGCTCACTGCAGAGGATCTTGATTTCCCTCTTAGTAGTTTGACATATCTGACACTTCAAACATGCATATTTTCCACAAGTCCTATCTTTTGCTGTGTTCACTGTCTCCCCGTGCTTCCTGTCTCTTGAGTCAGTGACTTCTTAGAGCATTGTTATTTAACCACTGCGTTCTATTGACAAGGTTCCTGAGCTTCTCAGACAACTAATTAGGTGACAAAGTGTTACGTCCTCCTGCCTTAGGGGTCGCTATTTTACCTTGTTTTTATTTCTGTTACTTTGCCTACTGCTGTAATTGTGTGCAGGTGTTGCCTGTCAGCCGTGGGCGGAGCCTGATATGTTTTAAGGCCGGGATCGCCGACCAGAAGGCCTCTCTCCTTCACCTGCGTGCCGCCACGCTATTCAGCCTTCCTCGTCGTTCTACTTTGTCTTTGAAATTCTCTGTTCGATATCGCCTTTTTGTTTATTAAATCCCCCTAGAAACGAGCCCATTCTGTCTTGTCATTTGTTGCATATCAGCGGAGCTGGTTTGTAACACAAAGACTCTGACAAGTCTAGTGCAAGCATATAATGTAAGCCTGCCTCTGAGATAGTAGTACCTTGGTCGGTAAGGGTGCATAAAGATTCCTATCATAACTTATGAAAAAAAATTGTGTGTGTGAAAAGTCATCCAAACATTTCTCCAAGGTGCCCTGAGTTAAGTCATGTGAAACTTAATTAGGAGGGGTGCTCGAATAAATCTCCCTGTGTGATGGCTGGTGACTTCCTGAAAAGTCCCATTTCTTTCTAGATGGTGGAGTTGTGAGAGCGGTGACCTTTTTATCCGCAGTAAAGGTCACGGAACAAGGAGTCTCTTCTAGCTGATTCTCAGCCCTGCTCAGGAAAGGTAGAGGCAGCCCAGGCTGTGGGGACAGACTCCAACCAAAGGGAGGAGAAATAGAGACGTCATATTAGCTGGAGGACATCTCTCTCTCTCATTTTTCCTCTCTCTAGAGCTTCTCTGTCACAGAGTATTACTCTCTCTCTCTCTCTCTCTCTCTCTCTATCTCACACACACACACACGAACACACACATACGAACAAACACACACAATGTCCTTTTCTCTTTGTGATGTACTCCTCCTCTCTCTTATTCTCTCTCATACCCTCCCCCTCCTCTCTCACTTGTTCTCTCTCCCTATTCCCTTTCTCACTCTCTTTCTCATCTTCCGCCCCATCTCTCTCTCACGCACACTCTCTTCCCCCTAGTCTCCCTCCCTCTATTCTCCCCATTTCCTCTCTGATTCTCTTCCTCCCCCCCCCCCCCACCCACCCCCGCTCTCTGTGTCTCCAGTAGCTGTCAGAGGAGAGTGTACTCAGTGGAGTCTGATGGTGAGCTGTCAAAGCCTGAGGGGCCTCCAGGGCCTGCGAGGGACACTGGCCCCTCATCACACCCTTCCTGTCACTCTTTCACCTCACGCAAACCTCACACTCTTTCCTTCCTTCCCTCCCTCCATCCTTCCTTTCTCTTGTGTGTGTGTGTGTGTGTGTGTGTGTGTGTGTGTGTGTGTGTGGGTGCCACACTCAAGCCTCTTCCTGTGTGCTCTCTGTGTTTCTAGTCTCCCGACTAAAGCTGTCAGACCTTATTAGGGTTCGCCTGTGCATGTGGAAAGTAGGAGAGAAAGAGAGAGAAAAAGAGAGAAAGACAAAAAGAAAGACAGAGATGGAGAGAGAGACAGCCGGTCATGACATGTCACCTGCTTCTCGAATACCTTTTCTTCAGCCCTGCTTGGGTTTCTCCCTCAGTCCCATGAATGTTCAGGGATATAAGGAAGTAATTAAGACTTACACATACAGAGCATCAATCTCTCTCACTCTCTCTCTCTCTCCCTATCTCTATAGAGGGCCACAGAGGCAGCTTCCCCCTGTTCATTCTGAATCACTTCACATGGAGGGTGTTTACTTTAAGGCTTAAGGCTCGTAGGGAAAGAAATGAAGAGGCACTATAATGTGGGATTCGAGGTGAGTTTAGCCTCAAACAGTCTGTTGACATAATCCATGGGAGAGAGAGAGAGAGAGAGAGAGAGAGAGAGGGAAAGAGAGAGAGAGAGAGAGAGGGAGGGGGTGTTGATGTGACTGAACAAAGGTATTGATCTGATGTTATAAGTAAATATGCTGGTGGTAGAGATGTTATGACTGAAAAGATGACTTATTCTTTATTATGTTTGAACAAAGCTTGACAAAATCTCTGCTGCCCTTGAGAACTGAAAGAACTCTTTTACAGCTCTCCGAGGGAATTTCAATTTTTGACATTGCGCACATTGTTGTTATTTCACAGCGTTCGTTCAAGTCTGTCTCCTTTCAAGGCAAGAGAACACACATTGATTGCATACCTGATGCCTCAACAAAGAGGACAAATGGCTTCCAGCCCCCAGCATCAGAAGGCTGCATTGGAGGAACTATGCGGGGTGAAGCATGTATGTTAGGACGCAAGGCTATGGGGCGGAGCGGGAGACTGAAGCCGAACCAAATGGAGATGGTATGGTGTGATCATGAATGTCCCCCTGAACGCAGTGCATCACCGTTTTATGATTGGGTTTGTGTGTGTTTGGAACCAGATCTGAAGTGTGAAGACAGGATTATACCACATGGGGTGAGTGATGTGGACAAGAAATTAGAAGAGCAAGGTAGTGCACAAACAAGCGAGTGTGTCTGTGTGTGTGTGTGTGTGTGTCTGTTCTCTCACCTTTTTGTAGAGACTCCGCAGATCCCTGTACTGCCACATGCTACTGAGAACCTGAGACGCAGCCTTCACCACCTTCGGTGAGTGCCTGAATGAGTCACAGAGTCAGAAAGAAAGAGAGAGAGAGAGAGAGAGAGAGAGAGAGAGAGAGAGAGAGAAAGAAAGAAAGAAATGAAAGAAGGAAGGAAGACAAAAAGATCTCTGATTACAGAAAGAAAGACAGATGTGCTGTCCCGGGGAATGGTGGGATTCTTCATAACGGTGGTTAAAGTTGGGTAGAGGATGAAAAGCTTTAAGCTGTGCTCCTTCCATCTATGTTTGAAACACGTATGTACTCTCTCTCTCTCTGTGTGTGTGTGTGTGTGTGTGTGTGTGTGTGTGTGTGTGTGTGTGTGTGTGGGTGTGGGTGTGTTAAATGTAGAGTGTGTAGAGTATATAGAGAGAGTAATAGCAGGTGGAGAGTCCTTTAGCGAGGGAAACATTAGGATGTATAACAAAGAAATCTTAATGCAAACACGGCCTCCCTCCCCCTCAGGGTCCGCACTCTAGAGTACAGTCAAGACAAGACACAGAAAACATAAATATGTGTGTGTGTGTGTGTGTGTGTGTGTGTGTGTGTGTGTGTGTGAATATGTAAATTAAACAAGCAAAAAGTAATAAAAAAACAAGAAAGTGGTAAAGAAATGTACTGAATATTAGAGGCACATTTCTTAGCTGAACTCAAATGCAAAAAGTGAATATTAAAAGTGATGTCATGGGGTATTTTCTATTAGCAGTGATCTGCTAGAAAAATACTTAACATTAAAAATACTGAAGTTGGAGAAGGTTCGTCAAACAACAGCTTGTTCTGTGTAGTACCCATGTGTACATCAACAATACAGTGTGCCCCTCCCTGTGATGAACAATACGTTATGGTATTGAACAGTTACCCGTGGAGACTGTGCATCTGTCACACTTCTTTCACAACAGAGCAGCATAACATGCTTTGTGTGGCTGTCTCCAAGCTTGAGCGGATGGCAATCTGCCTTCATAGTCACTAAATGTGTGTATGTGTGTGTATATGTGTGTATGTCTGTATACATGTGTTTATGTGTGTATGTATGTGTATATGTGTGTATGTCTGTATACATGTGTTTATGTGTGTATGTATGTGTATATGTGTGTATGTATGTATACATGTGTGTATGTGTTTATGTATGTGTATATGTGTGTATGTCTGTATACATGTGTGTATGTGTGTATGTATGTGTATATGTGTGTATGTCTGTATACATGTGTGTATGTGTGTATGTATGTGTATATGTGTGTATGTCTGTATACATGTGTTTATGTGTGTATGTATGTGTATATATGTATACATGTGTGTATGTGTGTATGTCTGTATACATGTGTGTATGTATGTGTATATGTACGTGTGTCTGTGTTTTGTGTGTGTCCCTGCATGTGCCCATCCATTCATCCATGCATCATGTGCATATGATGCAAGTGCACACAGCCCACAGCTGTCCAACTATAATGCATTTGAAGTGTACTACCAATAATCCTTTACATGCACAACTAGCAAAGGTGTCTTGAGTATACACAATACACTGAAATATTCAACAGGGCCTTACTCTTTTTCTGTGTGCTGAACATTTTCATTTATAGACCAAAGAGCGTAGGAAATGCAACCATGGTAACACTCGCCTGGCAACCTTTCGGATAGGTTTTAAACATTTATGGTTTCTCTCAGCTGACAAGAAAGCAAGAGTAGCCTACCGATGACTTCACACTCACCGAATGTGAGGGGAAGTGGTGCGTGTATGTGTGTGAACAAGTGTGTGTGTGAGAAAATGTGTGTGTTTGTATGTGTGTATGTGTGCCTGTGTCTGAGTATGTGTTTGTGCTTGTGTAAGTGTGTGTGCACATATGTGTGAGTGTTTGTGCACATATGTGTGTAAGTGTGTGTGCACATATGTGTGAGTGTGTGTATGTGTGACGGTACTGGATGTATCTGTGCGGTATCTGTGTGTATGACTAGACGACAGGACGCGATGGGACAGGATGTTTAAGTGCTTGAACTGGGTGTCTCTTTGATGATACATCAGGTCTGCCTGGTCGTTGCTGGGGGGGCGGGGACACACACACTCATCACAGGCTGTCATGCTGGTTAAACACGCAGCCACCCCCACTGCGAGGGCTCACACAGGTCACACGTCATCTGCCTCATGAAGGGGGAGGGGGGGGGGGCTAGATAGATGTGGAGTGGCACCACCAGCCTGGCCTCAATGAGGACTAGCACAGAATCAGACAAAGAACTCCATTTCCCACATATGCAGAGAAAGAAACGAACAACAACTGTGAGAAACCTGTCCACACGGGAACCCTATGATTGAACATCACACTGTTTCTTTATTCTTCTCTGTACTTCACTGAACAATACGCAATTCAAAGATCAAGGGTTTGAATGCCGTATGCGAACAAAAGTGCCTTTGAAAGTGTCTGCTAAATGAACACATGTAAGGATGTGGTGACAGTCCAAGGCCCTGGCCACACTAACCCCGGTACATTTTTTTTATTTTGTATTATTATTTTCTCCGTTTGGCCCTTCCGTCCACACTAACACAGCTTTTTCTGACACCGGAATCAATACTTTTTGAAAACGCCGTCTGAGGTGCATGCATTAGAAAACGGCGGGTTCGTGTTGTGATGTGGACAGGTGACACGGCGGGTTCGTGTTGTGATGTGGACAGGGGACACGGGGAGTTCCAGAAACGATGACGTGTGGTTGCCATGACACCGATGAAAGTTTGTGCTCAAGGCACCATCGACAACAAACCCTTCTATGGTGTTTCAGCATTTTGGCGTGGACGTAGAACATTTGAAAAACAGTACGAAAACGCTAAGTGTGGACAGAGAACGTTTTTACATATAATCTGTGTTTTCAGATTTACTCTGCAAATTTAGCCCAAGATTCTTGCCAACAAATCCGGTCCTGACCTGGAGTGGACCTTTGCTAAATCACTGCCAAAATGAACTGCAGAGTCTAGAACAGACATGTTTATAAGGTTCAGCATAGCTTTCGGATAGTAACATCTAATACATGTGCTTAATGCTCACTCAGGTCCAAACTAATGGAGATGTTTGCAGCTTAGTCTACTTTAAGAATAGCTGAAGGCAGAACTGAGCCAGCAGGAACCAGAACAATAACATGCAGTACAGAGATCTGAACCACACACCTCTTTTGCCAAGGGGAGGAACTGGAATGACATCAAATGACTGTATGAAAAACTTCAACTTTCAGAACATGAACTTTTTCCCCCCTCTAGTTTTTTTGGCTGGGTTTCTGCTTATTAGAGCAGACAGGGATGCAGGAAAACTCTTGATCTTAAACAGAGGCGAGAAGAAGCCTTTGAAGTTGCAGTGGCGTGTGTGCTTGTGTGTGTGTTTGTGTGTGTGTGTGTATTGATGTATTCTGTGAAACGTACTTGTCTCCTTTGCTGCGGGCGATGCCGATGAGCTTCTCGATGCCGCCCGCGTCACGCAGCGCCTTGGCGTTCTCCATGTTCTTGGTGATGACTTCATGTAGCGCACAGCAGACGGCTGTGACCGTGTCGTCCGACATGATTTTGCTCCCGCCGCTGTTGGCAGTGCCCCCTGCTCCACTGCTGCCCCCACTGCCCCCGCTGCCACCACCGCTGTTTGAGCTGGTGCTGGTGCTGCCCGGTAAGCGATGGACCAGGTCTCGCATGGCATACTTGCCTAAAGGGTCAAAGGAAAGGTCACAGTCACAGTCAACAGTAGATTAGGGCTGGGTCCATTCTGGAGTGGGCTACCGCCTGAGGTGCTGTTACGCATAATTGCCTATTAGGTCAAAGGCATAGTCCCAATGTTAGCCATTACTACTGTAGGTACACCTGGAATTCGTCCATTGTGTTTGACTTCAATCAGTAACTTGCGTAGGGTTTCACCCAGAACCTACGTACAACTTTACCTATCATAAAAGTGTAACCTGACGCAATGTTAACCACGCCCCCTTTAGCTTGAACAAAAGCAACGTCTTTTCCAGATGTTCTCTCTCTCTCTCGGCCAGCATCTCGCCAGGCACACACGTCTTCACCTCTGCTCTCACCTCAGGCATCGCCTGCACACCGTCAACCGGTAAAGGCCTTCTCTCTTTGTTCTCTCGCAACAAAGAGAACTCTCACTTCTTACGGCCGACACGCCTAAGATCTCTCAGTCAACGAACTGCTAAGTGAGACGCAGTAAGTTTAGCGAAAGCAGCTAACAATAGACCTGCTAGCTAACTCTACACAACCGCAACAGATTCACGAACTGCAACATTCCGAGCGATCAAATCCTCCGACCTAAACTGCAGTGAAACAGAGACATCACAGCAAGGACAACTTTCTTCAACTACGACAGCATCATCTCTTCTCTGCCTCATCTATGTCGGATCCGCACGCCTTTTCCCAAAGGACTGGTAAACACTGACATTAACTGGGCATTTAGCTATCCTAGCTATTCACAACCTGGCTAAGCATAAGACTCTTTACATGCCACTGTTCATGTGTTTCATGTGTTTTGTTTACTGAACGTAACTGTTTATATATTTTCATTGTTAGTTGGTAGTTGGCTTCGCCACACCATCTAAGGGTATCGTTAGGATTGCTTCTCAGACACATCGGGTCTTGCATGCATCACTAACCATTTCCCTCTTCTAACATGGCATCTTAATCACGCACGATTACATATACATTGGCCTTCACATAGCCACACACGCGAAGAGAATACTCGAACTTCGCGCTGCATATAGGCTCGTCCTTGTTCACATCACATGTATGTTCGCGTACGTGCACACACATGCACACGGAACTACGGTGATCAAACAAAGGAACACACACACATTCTTTCTGGCGCGCTGCTAACAGCGCAACCCCGAGCCCGCAGGCACACACACACACACACCCTCTCTATTACACATACACATATTCCTTCAATTCACTGGTTAGTTACATTTAGCTAGATTACATATTGTGTGTTATTTCTTATCATTGTGTAAATAAATACTTTGATTATATACGCTGGTTTATTTAATGTTGCACAAGAATGGACGTTGCCAACCTCTTCTATTCAGAACTCCAATGACCTTCAACCATACTATCAATAAGGTAACTTTGGTTGTAGTTATTAATTTAATTATTAATCAGAGTTCCAAATTGATGGTATAATATATTTTATGAGACTGATATATTTAATGAGACTGATTTGTGGATTATCATTATTTTGACCACGTGGAGGACACTACACTTTGTGTGGCGCCCCCTAGGTGTTCAACTTAATTGATCTGCCTTTGTGTTGAATGGTTGATGCCTGTCTAATCGGGTGAGATTACCAACATATTGTTGCTGTTGCAAGGACAGTACCAGTGTGTCTTGGTGGCCCTCACAAAGACGGTATCACAATTTACACACAATTGCACCCACATTCACCCGGCGGCTGATCACAGGATAAGGTACCTGCATAGTCTGGTACTCCCATGTGAGGCTGGTACCAATTTCACCTACACTACTATGGTTACTCATGGCCACACCAGATTATAGGGCCAGATGCATTCTGGACTGGGCTTGCTACCTGAGGTGTTAGACTAAGCATAACTGCCTAAGAGCTCAAAGGCAAGATCACACATTAGCCCATAGGATGTGTTTTTAATGATAGACTTAGTTTCATTCAAGAGTAAGCCACTGACTGAGGCACTGACTGAGGTACTGACTGAGGCACTGACTGAGCCACTGACTGAGGCACTGACTGACACTAAGGTTAACGCTGTGTCATCTAACACAAGAGTCATAATTATGACAACATTGTATCTTTTGGCTTTGAACACTTCACAAATGTTTATATTCAATAAAAGCACTTATTCCTGTGCTTTTCCAATTAAGGCCACACTCCTCTGGTTTGCTTTGTGCTAGATGAAGAGCTCTCTGTCCTTGACTCTGTGTGTGTCTGTGTGTGTGTGTGTGTGTGTGTGTGTGTGTGTGTGTTTGGGTGTGTGTGTGCGTGTGTGTGTGCGTGTCTGCCTTCATGCATGTTTTAGTGCATGAACGAACATTGAGTGTGTGCCAAAAGTTTTTTGAAAATGTCTCTCTCTGTTTTTCTGTGGCATTGTCCTCGACTCAATGAGGCTGACTCATGTGGTATTTGACGAAAAAAGAAAACAAAGAGAGAAGAAGAAAGGAGTTTGACATTAAACTGAAACGTGGAAAGGGTGCAATTAAAATCACTTGGCAAGGATGTGACTCTGGAAACTAAAATTCAATATTTCCATAAGAAAGGCTGTACGAGTGACTGTATGCTTTCTAGATATTTCTGACACGCCAGCTTGCATCCACTGCTTGGTGAAGTGATGAATCGCTGGATTTTAGACTTTGTATATTATCAGGATTATCCCTTAAATGAGTTGAGGCAAAGCACACCAGTGAGGTACACATAAAAGTTTGTTTCCCTCTTTCTTACAGTGCAATCAACCCAACCCCTGTTTAACAGGTAATTATACCAGCTTCATAGACACAGACAGCTAGAGTGGCACCAGATTAAGTTCTTCTGAGTTCATTGCCTCCTACTTTGTCTGAGTTCCTACGTCACCACGGTTGAGTGCGGTTAAGTGTGGCTGAGGGTGGCTCTCTGGCATGGCAGTCAGGGGGCAGGTTCATTACCCTGTAGCCCCGGGGTGGAGGCTGGGGAGTGACTGATTCCATCACTGTGAGGTTCTATTCCACTGTGGCAGATTCACTACCTCTCTTTCACCTCAACCTTGTAGTAGTAGAGGCCCAGAAACTGCCTGTAGGGATTTCAGTGCTGTAAATATCACAACTCAAACCCATAAATTAGGTCTAAAACACTTGCAGAACCCATCATCCTGATATGCATATCTGCATTGACATATACGTGAGCGCTGTGTAACATCTGAGAGATGTAAATACACAGTGAAGAAGAAGAAGGAAGCAAAGTGAGGAAGAGGTGACGTGTCACCTGAAACACTAAGTTCATGCACATGAACACCTACAATTTAAAAAGAAGAGAATAATAAAAAAAAAGACTCAACTCACACAAGTTACCCGTGACATGAACGGCTTGTCTGTATTTGACAGGCTTTAGATTAGGTGTGATTTTGCATTTGTATGACATTGACATATGACATTGTCTGGGTATCAAACACTACTGGCTCATACGAATGAAACATGCAAATGAAACATATGGATGCTCACACACTAACATCACAGCACTCTGCCCACAGAGGAGACCTATGCTCTCAGCTTTACACTAAGGCAGAGCCCAGTAAGCTTCTACCTTCTGGTGTTAATGAAAGCAGCAGCAGGGCCACACCTGCGAGGTGTCTCTATTGTGTCCCAGCTGCCTCCATTGATCTTTCACTTTATTGTCTCTGGAGAATGAAAGTAAACAATCACAGGAAAGGTGTTTGTTTGCTTCGCATTTCAGTCCAGGTACTAAGAGAATAGCACAATACGAAGGAAATGTTTTGCAGTTCAGTCCGGGCACTAAGAGAATAGCACAATACGAAGGAATGGCTGCCCTTGGTTTGTTCTGTTGCTTTATTCTCTCTCTCTCTCTCTCTCTCTCTTGCTCTTCTTTTCTGTCTGTTTATATACATATACACAGAGAAGAACGGGAAAAAGCCTAAAAGGGTAGCTATGAGCGTGTGCTATGATTGCACAGGATAAGGAAAATTCTACAGTTCTACGATGTTTGATGCCCTACTCCATCGGTTCCCAAACTGGGGTACGCAAAGTGGTTCAGGGGGTACGCGGGGAGAAAATTTCCACAATAACAGAAAACGGACGGAATTCGCAGAATGTACCGTTTGAAACAGAATTGCAACTTTCAGACGGAAACATCATTTTGTGCATCAAAATCGCCCAAATTCCCCTGTATTTTGTCCTGCAAGGCTGTATTTCTTTCTTATAAACACAACAACGATCGCAACGATGAACAAGCATTAATTAGAAAACAAAACCACTGAGAAAATGTCACGTCTGTGCTGAACTCCGCTCCGGCCACGCCCCCCTATTCAACACAGACCTCCGTAGCCTGTCAAATGAATTCGCTCATCTTCCCAATCGCCGGGAAATAATGTTTTTTTAGTCTTCTGTTCTGTTGATGGCTGGCAAACAACAACCTTAGAAGGTTTGGGTCACTTGTGGCACATATTATTCACTCATTTTAAGCCATCAATCTACCTCTGGGTGAACAAAATGAGCCGAAACGGATTAAAACGGAATTAAAGTAAAAGGTAAAAAGGAAAACTGGAGATTAAATGTCTGAAGGGGTACGGGACTGTAAAAAGTTTGGGAACCACTGCCCTACTCCAACCAACATAAATGTACCAACCTCACACGCAGTGAGCTATTCCTCCGACCAACATAAATGTTCCAACCTCACACGCAGTGAGCTATTCTTCCGACCAACATAAATGCACCAACCTCACACGCAGTGAGCTATTCGTTCACTCAAGTGAATGAGCATGTGCTAAAAAAAATGGCTGCCAAGATGATGATATTACATGCAGAACAAG
The DNA here is from genome assembly GCF_900700415.2 of Clupea harengus. Classification (NCBI taxonomy): domain Eukaryota; kingdom Metazoa; phylum Chordata; class Actinopteri; order Clupeiformes; family Clupeidae; genus Clupea; species Clupea harengus. The sequence continues at coordinate 5,792,475 of NC_045168.1, forward strand.
TGACAGATTTTCAACATAAAGAATATGAAGGAATGAAAAAAAAGGCTTAATTTCTCATCAGTGCGACCAAAGTTAATTGGTCGTTGCTTATCTTGTTCTTGCAGGCTATGGAGCCTCTCTCGCCTGAGAGGACACCACGGAGGCTCTGAGCCAATGGGACGGGATCCGTCTGCGAGAGAAGTTCTGGTGGGAAAACGCAGATACGTTTGAAAGGGGCCGAGAACCGCTCCGATGGATCAGTGTAAAGATTCCCAAAAGCTCATTAATATTGGCATAATGATGATTCACGCTTGATTCAATCAAAAGTGAAAGAGGAGGAACACTTCCCTGATATAACGCGGTTATTTGTTTACTTATATGCTATATTTCAATATAGCAACTAGCAACTTATTTTAAAAGCACTCTTTTGGGTGGAAGTCCAGCTTTCAGCTAACGTAGCACACCGTATTTAGCAGGGAACATGAAGCTATCTTTTGTTGAACAGGTCAGACTTAACATACTGTATGAACAATCTACACAGTGTTTTGATACTTTGATAAGTAGCATATCACTGGGCAGGAATGTGGTGCCACTATTCATAGATGTTTTACTACTGCATTATGGGATATCAACTTCCTCTCACCCCATTTCAAAGCTCAACACTGCCTTATTATCGGACTCCTCCCTTACTCAGTCAACCATTTTAGTCGATGCCTAATGCATCTGCACAGAGCTTTGCTCATCCTTACAGAAAGTTATCTCCTCACACACACTCCCCCGTCCACCACTGGAGAGAAGAATACAACCAATCCCTGTAATATTCATATATTTAATAGCAAATGTGACATTTCAGTCGAGGGTAATTTAACTTCTTAGGCAGTCTGACTGATTAAACCAAAACACAATATGCACTCAAGCTAATCACCCATACAAATAGTTTTTCTATTAGTGTGTGTGTGTGTGTGTGTGTGTGTGTGTGTGTTTTATCTTCTAATTCCTCAATTAACAGACCGTATGTTGTTGTTTGTCTAAATGGTTTGTTTGAAGTTGTGTGTTCTTAAGTGTAAGATAAGCAAATGCAAGTTTTAGACATGACATTGCCAGTGATTTCTGTGCACTCTTACACACCAAAGAGGACACTTGCATAAACAGAGAATAATTACAAGGTGATTTGAAATTATGATAATTGAATCTGCCAAAAGTGCACTCTAATTGTTTATTTATGAAACATTTGTAGATGTACGAGCCAGAAACTAATTGTTAATGTTCCATTATATATTTCCACTTCTTGTTTTGTTTAAACAAAGTTGCTGGTTTAATTATGCAAGAGGAGATATTTTTAGGCACAAAAAACTTTGGACTAGAATATACTATATATATATATTTACTTTTGACGATGGGAAATAAAACACTCTAAAACAAGGAAATACTGCCACGGGCCAATCAGAATCAATTTAGATAGTCCCGCTTTAGATACTATATCATTATAACTGCACTGTTTATTACTGTATATTCAATCTCTTTCTTTCCTTCAATATTATATTAAAAATACGTTGTGCGTTGTGTTATTGTTCTTTGTGCTTTGGTAACACTGTATCTAACCAATCATGATAGTTAAGCAGCTTTAAATTTAAATGTAGTGTCCTTCCTCTTCCTCTTTCACCTCTTCATCACCACCATATTAACCATGGAGTATGCTCTGCTGTGCAGGACCTGCAGTCTCGGTCACATGACTGTGCTGTGTGTGACTCCGTCTGTGTGACTCTTTGGCTAACCTTGCCTGTTTGGAGAGTCTCTCCTCCGGCTCTTAGACATATGAGGGTTCTGGGCTAATCAGTGACGAGTGCAGAGGCGGTTCTCCAGCCGCTGAAAGACTAGTCTCTCGTGATCACTCCAAAACAAGCAATCAGGCCACGCTGCTCGGCTAGGTCATCATCATCATCATCATCATCATCATCGCTCTCTTGTCTGGTCGAGTCTGCACCAGACACGGGCCAGATCAGGACCAGGGTAACCACCTGAGGCGAATTCAGTTTTGGGGAACAGAGGCGAACGTGTTTTCTTTGAAACTTTTTAAATTTGAACATTCCAAATTGTTCGATTTAAACTGTAACCCTTATTCCAGCGTCCTGTTTGTTTGTGTGTGTTCACAAACGTTTGCAGTGTACTCAAAGCAAACTAAAAAAACTGTTTCAAAACACGGGTGAACGTTTGCCTTTGTTTGCTATTTTCAACGCACCTCTCCTGTCTAGGGTTTAAGTGTTGGGGGCTGCTGTGGCTTTTTCATCACACCTTCCGCACACAGCCCAGGGCCTGTATACTTCCAGTAACCAGGTTAGCGAGAGAGCACACAAGGCTACAGCACAAAAAACTAAAAACAACAGCTAATAGCATTCCCGAGTCGACAGAATGGATGCAAGTTGGATGCAAGAGAGAGAGAAAGAGAGACAGAGAGAGCGAGAGAGAAGGTGCCTAGAACTGTATACATAATTACTTTCAAACTCCTCACGTATGATGAAATGGGTCCAAATAAATTGGGTGCATTAATATTTTTTTTCACTGAGAGTTCAAAGGGAGTGTGTAAAAGTGTGTATACGCGTTCAGCGAGGGCCGATTTAGACACCCCACTCAGCGAGCACGAGCCCCAGGGCTTAGTACCACAGCCAAACTCAAATGGGTAACGCAGATATGACAGCTTCGGCCAGCCTCCATACACTAGGCCAAGAGTGAGGACCGACACCGCTGTCACACGAAAGTGAAAGAAAAAGCACAACAGCTGTGTCACTCTTTCAAGCAAAATTAAAACACAACGCACGATTCAATTGGGAAATTGCATGTCCCAGTCTCTATTTAAAGACACAGTACCACTTTAACAGGGTCAGTTTCATACCTGGATTGCTTCATCCATTTATAACTGCTGCCCTCCCTCTCTTTGAAGTCCAAAAGAATGAAAAAAGATAAGCCCCAACTGAAGGTGACTCATCCTTTGGAAACTCGTGACTTCAATTAGACGGCCAACTCTCGCCTGGCTGGCAGCAAAGAGAGCTCTGATGTGACGCCAGATAAAACACGGGCCGATATTAACTTTCGTAATATTAACCGATCGGCCGCCTGGAGAGACCGTGAAGATAAAGTTGTGTTTCCCTAAATGTCACTACGGCTGGCCTCTGTGTAGCTAAGTCTCCACCTCCAGTTAGGTTTTAATGTGGGTGGGTAGATTGAGAAGCTGATGGAAGATGGCAAGTGTGTTATTTATGTGTACAAAAAATTCCCCATAGTGTATGGGCATTGAAATGTAAACCCCATTTAGCACTTGATCAGGACCTATACAAGTGCAAGCGCGCTGACAAGGACAACGACCCCCTTCTTCTGCCATCCACGGTATTCCTCTTGGTCTGGATTAGTTTCAGTTGACAGACACTAACCATCTGAACCACCGAACCATCTCTCTGTCTGGCCAGACACACACACACACACACACACAAGGTCATTGAAACATCAGCTTTCTGGATGGCAGCCAGTGCTACTTCACACTTCAGACATTTAGCCCAAATCCGAGTAGCTTAGCCCCTCTGTCTCTAGAGGGTCTGCTGCTTCTGCAAGGCCCATTGAGCAGCACTCATGCGCCTCTTCTCACAGCATTACCAGCCACCTCAAGCTTTCTGAGGGAAAGAAATACTGACCACTAGTCAACCACTAGTCCACCCATCTTCACAGGCAAGGGGGTTGTAGGTTTGTAGTCGCAATTCAGAAGTGAAAGTTGAGAAGAAAGAAGGAGAATAAACTGTTGTGTTAGGGGTATGTATGGTTAATGTGTCTCCATGGTAACTGGTTACTGGAGTGCTTTGCCTGAGCTGCCCTGAGCTATGAAGATGAGGCGCAGTGACGCACCCTGGCCACTAGGGTCGCTCTCGTACACCATTACCTCCCTGAGGAGGCCAGAGAGCGTGGGGTGCTAAGGACCCCAAAATTAATCAGTTCCTGTGAGCTTTTTCCCCGCCCATGCCATGATGTACCACTACAAGTGGATATCATCATGATGACCTTACTGTCTGAAACCCTACCATCTGGGTCAAGATTTTGACAGACATTAATGAAGGGAGCTGGAATTAAATACCAGTCCTATGAAAAAGGAGTGGGTAAGAATGGACGATATCATAGGGCAGGTTGCATCAGAAGACCTATACTCAATGCACCTGCAACTGTCAATGTCGGCTCTAGACATATTACTGAATCCCACAAAAAACACATGGTGTAGCTCATAAAACATGTTGTAGCTAAAAAAAGAGATTTTCCTAAAAAAACTTCACATGAACATAAAAAGCTTCACATAAGCTTTACCTAAAATGTTCACGTAACAGTTACACCACATAGGAACTCCAGTGTAATTGATTTCGGTTCAATTAGCATGTGTTGCGCCCCACATTAACAGATGCAATTGATATAAGCATGTCATTAGCTTCCGCGGCTCTGCTTGGAGCACAGTGGCGCTGGAGGAGGCTCTGCGTGAGTCTGGGTCTGGGCAGCCAGCTGTCTGTGTTGGAGATAAACACCAGCCTGTAGAGGTGCTTGAGGAAATAGCCACTTGCATGCAACAGCAAACGAGGCGCCGCGCGATGAGGAAACGAGGGCTGTTGGGCGCCACTCTTAGCCGGCGAGAGCCTGAGGGGGATGCGAAAGGGGCACACACTCTCCAGTTAAAGAGACGCCAAACACACACACACACACACACACACACACACACACACACACACACACGTATGCACACGCACACACACACACCTGCTTACAAGAACCAATAGTTTTTGCCCAATTACTATCCACGAGCTGACTCTAAACACACGAGCGACAGGCTTTCTTTGCTTTAGTGCAAATGGCAGCCTGGCGTGTGCCATGTTTACATACTACATTACCAACACAAATGGCACTGGCAGAGGGAGAGAGGGCAGCGAGGAGGAGACGGTCAGAGGGAGCTAATCATCGTCAGAGCCTTGATGACATGACTCATCAATGGACAGGAAGGAAGGGTTCTATTATACGGACACAATCCAGTTCACTGGAATAGAGTCTGACGTCAACATAAAATGGAGGTTGATGGCTTATATGGAATCATTGTTTGCCATTCACAAGATTTAACACATATTTACAAAATGGTTTTCTGTGCTTGGAATATGAGAAAACCTTTATTACCCAATTCTTAATTTTATACTGCGAAATAAATCATATTGTAGCTCGATTAACTACTGGTTAACCAGTCATTATTTTGGCTTTTGGATTGTAACCAATAACAACCTCCTATTCAAAAAGTCACATCTACAGGTTAGTGAAACTGCTCATCTTAACCAAATGAAGTCCAGTTTTCTAGACACTCAACTACAACTAGAATAGATGCTACAATTGCTGCATTCCATCATGGCTGCATTTGGACTGCAGTGTAAGTGAGTTATGGCATTTCTTCTCAAGTGGGGTGATCCTCTACTACAGCACACAGACATACTTCTTTACGTGTTTAAAATCACTTTCCTAGTCAGCTGAGATGTACAGTCTAACTTGTCAAACTGGTTACATGTTGTACTTACTGTAAATGGCTAGATAATGGCCCTCTCTGAGCCACAACTCACCCAAAGAAGCAGACGACGATGCTCACACTTTGTGCCACATGCAGCACAGCTTCAAAGGGACTTAGAGAGGGGAAGACAGAGATGGAAGCCATCCTATATCTCTCTTTCTCTCTCTCTCTCTCTCTCTCTCTCTCTTTCTATCTGTCTCTAACCCCCTCAATTCTTAAACAGCATCCAATTCTCTTCGAGACAAACACCCTCCATATTAATTTCATTTCATAATTCATTTCTGTCTCACACATAAACATATGACTATATTACATTTGTATTCTTGTCTACAATGTTTGCCCGCAGCCATTTTAATAACACAGGCTTCCATGTCCCTGCCAAACTGCATTACCACACAAAGGCAGGGGTTTTCATTCAAATGAAATGGATAAACAACCTCCATTATGTTCTTATTTGTATTTGGGCATATATGTGTTATGATCCCCGAGTGGTCCGGAGGAGAACACTGTGGATTTCTCAGTGGAAGTGATCAGAGTCAGAGTCAGGAAAGTAGAGAACAGAAGAACTGAAGAGCAGAAGAGCAGAGAGAAAACTCTCTCATTAGCCAGTAGTGATTTACTTGCACGGTAGATATTTCATGTCAGATGCAAATCTGGAAGAAACTCTGCTGTGGGTAATTAACTAAGCAGAAGACTAGCGAACAGGAGAGGGAGAGAGAGAGAGAGAGAGGGAGAGAGAGAGAGGCTGAAAGAGAGAACCTCCAAACCATCCAAGTTTGGCAAAGAGATCCTACAGGCTCTGAAAACCAACCGCCTGAGACGAGAAGAGAGAAAAGAGGAGAGAGCTGTTGCCATGGAGATCTACCGGCACACCATGCAACCAAGTTTATTAGAGAAAGATTAATAGTTTTTTTTGGGGGGGGGGGGGGGGGGGGGTATTGTCACAGACAGAATTTCAAACAGGGGGTTGAAACCCTTTTTCAAAAGGAAAAAAAAAACCTTCCCTGAAATGAGGTGCAATTAGATGAGGGAGGATTTGATGGCGGGGTTGCCTCCTAGACCTGCTCACTACACACAGGGGTTATTGGGCCCATCAGTGGTCAGCTGCTCAGTAAAACTGTCACTGAGCCTGTCACGTTTGGTCTGGCGGTGTTTGATCCCGACTTGAAGGGCAGTCAGGGCCCCAGTAATCTCAGCTTTGTCCCTCACATTTTATAGTAAAACATAAGAAAGAGAGCCAGCCAGCCATCTCTCTCTCTCTCTCTCTCTCTCTCTCTCTCTGCCTGGCTACAGGGGCTGGCAGGCTTCCCACTACTCCTCTCCGACTCCTCGTCTAATTTTTGTGTTATAATTAAATAAATGAGCGGAGATTAAGTGTAATTCACACCCTTGAACGCCTTGGCTCTTTTAGAAGACTCACATAAGCTACAAAGGTGTCATTAGTGGAGCTGTGACGGGGCTAGAAGGCAGCTGATTCTTAAATGAGTCTGGCCCAGATCTGGCCCACAGGGTGTGTGTGTGTGTGTGTGTGTGTGTGTGTGTGCGTGTGCATGTGCATGTGCGTGTGCGTGTGTGTGTGCGTATGTGTGTGTGTGTGTGTATGTGTGTGTGTGTGTGTGCCTTGCAACGTAACAAGAAAACTTCCCAGAATGCATCAGTGCAACGTGACAACAAAGGAACTCAAACTAGCGTTTAATCTTTCACAGACGCGAGATCCTCCCAGATCCAGCTTGTCTTCCAGTTCTAAAGACACAGAACTCATTTTAAGCTATGAGTAACATACCCAAACTAGCATGCATGTAAAGCCATTATACAATACACAAGATGGAGTCCAGAAATGGCAGATGAAGCTGTTTTGTAATGTACCATACACTGTGATGGTATACTGTGCAGAGGCAGAAGGAAAGGTATGAGGTAAGGGAAAGCAGACAAATGCTATAGGAGTGTTTTTACTGTTGGAAGCCCGACAACACGCCTCTGCTTTGAACCATCCGAGTTGCTCTGAATTCACCAAGATGTGTAGAGATGAAAAACAAGCTAGAGAAAAAAAGATATGAAAGAGAAGAGAAAAAAAGGCACATACCGATTAATTCTTTATTTCTCACATCTAAGGCCATGTTTCTTAAAGCTGTAGCCACTGCGCACACCACCCGGTCGTTGTCTATCCGGAGCAGCTCCACCAGAATGGGAAGACCCTTCTCCTTCCTCACGGCTGCACGGATGTAGACCGACCACTGGGGAAGACAACGCAACATACACATTTGCATTTGCAACATTTTTTAACACATTTAGATTTATTCACTAAACAGGCGGTATTATCCAGAGAGACTTCAAGCACAAGTATCCAAGTATGGAAACTGTGGGAATTGAAATCAGGACCTTGGTGTTGTTAGCACCTCGTGCTAACTAATGGTTACTTGCCCTGTATGTAGAACACTTTTAACCAATGATTAGACAAGGTCTATTAGCCCTCGGTCAACCCATAGACATAAGGACCTCCAATCTGTGCATTTAAATGAAGACTTGAGACCTAACTTCGTCCCAGTAGTATTAAAAACACTTAGAATTGGATGTGAGGGGTTCATTAAAACCAATAGAGGAGGAATGGCTACAGGCAAATGCACTGTTTGCATTTCAAGTATAAAAACTAATGAAGATAATAAAAGTCAAGCCATGCTGCTTGCTAAAACTGTGTAATGGTGTGCATAGCGGGTACATTTGTGTCCCAGGTGTATTACAAAAATATGCATTTAGTTCATTAAAGCATTAAAAAAAAGTCTCCTTTTTCTCTTTTTTAATACTAGAAGGCCCTAAAAATATCTTTATATACTGCTCTGTCTGCTGTGTACGAAGACTGTGTGTGTAAACACAAGTCCAAGCTGTTCATAAGGCCCACATTTCATAAGGGCTTATCCTCCCTGGGGGACTGGACCAGCCTCATTTTGGAAGTGGCAGTCGCCGTGGAAACTGAGAAATTACTGCAAGAGCTGCAAGCCTCTATACACGCTCCGGTCCCCCTCCCCAGTCACCGGCATTTAAAACATTAGCTTTGTCCTGGATTCTAATAGGACTACATGACTGATGTGGTCGTCTGTGTTTGATGAATTGGGGCCAAGGGTGCGGGTGGGGCTGGGGGCCTCCATCAGTGACAGGTTGTCATGGGAGATCTAACTGAGTGGTGCTGCTGAGAGCGAGAGATGAGACAGGAAGGAACCCAGAAGTCCCAGAAGTCCCAGAACCCCCAACCCAACCCAACCCAACCCAACCAGGCCACACGCTCCATATTTATGATGTCCTGTAACTGTGTGTGTGTGTGTGTGTGTGTGTGTGTGAGAGAGAGAGAGAGAGAGAGAGAGAGAGAGAGAGAGAGAGGAAGACAGACAGGCAGAGAGATAGAATCAAATTATCGAGATAACCAGAGCATGAGAGCAGACTGACATACAAACATTACGGTGGGTGACACTTCATATACTGTATATATATTCAAAAAGTAATACAACATTTAATTTACTTTAAGGAATACAGATTAAAGTTCTGCTTTAAATGACTTTACTGTCAGACAGTCTATATGCAAAAAGGGCCATTCCTCATCACATGTCTAAACTAGGTACTTGGAGAAGGTGAAACAGGGAAGAGAAAGTCTCCAATGAAGGACAAAGGCATTAAGTCATCCAAACGGAACCGCCGTTCACTGCCTTGAAGAGATCAATATCTTTAGGAACTTCTCACAAATTAAAAAAAGGCCTAATCCCCACTCCTCTTGGACGGGCTGCATGGGAAAGTCTAATCCTATTAAAATGAAGGACTCAGAAGGCACAAAGCACAGAGTTACTCGAGAGGTATTAGCAGGCAGAAAAATGGAGTGCTTGTGGAGAAACAAACACGGGAGCCAATCATAAGTGACGGGCAAGATGAGCAGAAAAGATCGGAAGTATATAACGAACAGGAGAGAGGGCGAGCAAAAGAGAAAAAAGAAAAGAAAGAAAGGAAGAAAAAAAGAAAGAAAGAGAGCAAGAGAAAGAGAGAGAGAGAAAGAGAGGGGGAGAGAGAGAGAAGACACAAAGAGAAAGAGACGGTCAGGATCACACAGTAAGAGAGAGAGAGATGCTGTGTAGACCCAATAATCCCCTTTCTAATTCAGACAAGGTGAGAGACCTCTCGTCTGGCGATAGACTGTCAGTTGTGGCACTTTAAAACCCCTTCCAATCCCATCCTTTCAATCAGCCATCCCCAAATCCTGGGCGCTATTGATCCGGCAGGATGGATTTCCAGTTAAAGGATCCCTCTGAACAGGAGAGTTTAAGTACCTGAAACATGGGAAACTTTCGCTGCACTAGGGTAAACTACATGTGAGTAAGCCAGGTGTTGCACATACACAGCTCACAGGAGGGAATGCTTCACAACTCCAACAGAAGAGAAATGTGTGGGTATACAACTTGCTAGAGTAAGTCACAGAACGTCGCATTTTTTATGTATCGAGTCCTAATTTGCTAATAGGTGAAAATTCCTGCTCTTGGGGTTCAGGGGCATAGCTGCTGTAGTCGTGCCTGAGGCAAAATTATAAAAAAAAATATATTATTAAATCATTTTTTTAAAAGACGACCCTTTCACCATTGCAACAGCTCAGCAACAGGGGAGCCAATTTGTTTATGAATTTGATACGGATCGGTCAATGATTGGTTGGCTGTTCTGAGGCAGTCAATGTAGTAATCTCACTGTCCCTTGGATGACACATTTCACTGCTGATAGCAGTCTTGAGCATTTCTGGCAATTAAAAGCACTTTTCACGAACTAACATAATTTGAAGCCTTGTTCTTTAGACGAAAGCAACTACACATTTTTCAGAGGATAATCTACAGCACAACGGGAAACACAAGGTACGTGTTAGGTTGTTTGCTAGTTAACGAGATGGCTGATGTGACATAGGCTATATTAACTTCTTGGCAAATTTACAGTGTCTAAAGATTTAGAGTCTGGTTTTGTGTTTGGCTGACGTTTCAAGCTAGTTTTCCATAATTTCATTGTTGTACACACGCAGCAAGTAACACGCACACACGCTCACACGGATTCCACCTACTTTAACTTGCTCTCACGCTATGGTCATCTTGGTTCTTTCTCTCTCTCTCACTCACTCACTCACTCACTCACTCACTCACTCACACACACTCACACACACTCTCACACACTCTCACACACACACACACACACACACACACACACACACACACACACACACACACACACACACACACACACACACACACCACACACACCACACACACCACACAAAAAGCTCACCTTCCAGCTGCCTGCTGCTAAGTTCTGCAGAGCTCCAGCAGCCCCCTCCAGTGTGTCTGGGTTGGAACACTCTGACAGCAGCGTGAGGTAGGGCTTCACGATGGAGGGGTGCCACAACATCTGGATCCCTTTTGGGGGGTCAGCCGTCTCCGGCATGGGACCCACGCCATCCCACTACAAAAGAGAAGGGTAGAGAGAAAGAAAAAGAGAAAAGAAGAGCAAGAAAGGGAAAAGGGAGAGAATAAGACAGAGAATGATAGAGGGAGAGAAATGAAGAAAGAGATGAAAAGAAGAGGAGAAAAGAGCAAAGGTTAGCCAACGGACATCCGCAGGGAGGATGTCTGTCTGTCTGACTATTTGTCAGTGAGTCTATTAGTCTATCTGTCTGTGTAACTGTTCATCAGTTTCATTCTCTCCCTTAACTTCTGTCTGTCTTCACCCCCTCTTTCTCTATCACACGCACACACAGACACACACAGACACACACAGACACACACACACACACAGACACACACACACTTCATCCTAGACAGGGAGCAGCAATTTGTTTGCTGTCTGCGCCCACGACTCCACGCTGCGCCCACTCCCCGCTCTCTAAAGGCAGTCACCCTTCCCCAGAGGAGCCTGTGGAGGAGCGCTACATCTGCCGCTCAACACACCCCGCACCAACACACTCCGCTCAACACACCCCGCACCAACACACTCGCTCAACACACACCGCTCAACACACCCCGCACCAACACACTCCGCTCAACACACCCCGCACCAACACACTCGCTCAACACACACCGCTCAACACACCCCGCACCAACACACTCGCTCAACACACACCGCTCAACACACCCCGCACCAACACACAACGCTCAACACACCCCACACCAACACACCCCACACCAACACACCCCGCTCAACACACTCTGCTCAACACACCCCACACCAACACACCCCACACCAACACACCCCGCACCAACACACCCCGCACCAACACACCCCACACCAACAGACACCGCCCTAACACACACCGCACCAACACACCCCGCTCAACACACACGCTCAACACACACGCTCAACACACCCTGCACCAACACACACCGCACCAAGACACACCGCACCAACACACGCCGCTCAACACACACGCTCAACACACACCGCTCAACACACACCGTACCAACACACGCTGCACCAACACACGCCACTCAACACACACGCTGGGCCTTAACACCTGACAGAGATTTTAAAATGGCTTTCCAAAACAGAACAAATCAAAACACACAAACAAACACATCCAAGAAAAAAAAAACATTATGTTGGTACTTCAAGGCCATGCGAAGCATGTGTGTTGGGTGAGGTGGTTTGCGCTCTGTGTTAAGTGGATAAACACAGCGCTGTACGACTGAACCTCTGGGTGGAATCCATTTGAGAGGAAGCAAGGCTGGTAACATGACCTACTTTTAACAGCGGCAGCAGAAGTAGTACCAGCAGCAGCTACTACTCACACAATACCTCCTCTCTGCTCTCCACTGACTGAGGGGCAGAAGCGCGCCTGCCTCCAACCTCCCTTAATTATCAAGCTTGTGTACATCTCTCCCCCCGGCGTTCTAAGGAGAGGTCATGCTGTTCAATTAACTGCTGGAGGGGGCCCGCAAGGCTTTCTTCCTGTCTTTCCAGTCAGCAAGGGGGGGGGGGGGTGGTAGAGAAAACTCAGGGAGGAGTGCTTAAGATTATGTTGCCGAGACGATGTGAAGACATCCCACACTTTTGGTGCGGAAGAAGTCCCACGCCAACACAGAACTCTTTTCCATTCTTTTTTCTGCGCCTGTGAAATCTTGTTCTTATTCATAGAAACTCCTGCCTGCAGGAGGATGCTGCTGCAGGTCCGTGTTGAATTGGATGTAATGAAACCACGGACTACTTCCAGTGAAATGGAAACAGAAATCTTTTCCTATTAGTGTGTGAGCAGAGAGTAGCTTACATAGATAGATAGTAGATTAAATAAATAATATTAAAACTACAACAATTGCTTAGGATTGATTATTACAGATTACAGTTGGCTGGACTGATTATAAGTAGGTTTCATTGGTTGATATTAGTGTTGGTAGTCAGATGGATGGATGGAAGTGCTGGGTGAAACAGTATGAGTACCTGTGGGAGAGTGTTTGTTGAAAGTTACCAGTGTGAGTGTGTGATGACTGAGAGTGGGTTTTTGCGAGTAACAGTGAGAGTGTGTTAGTGTGTTTGTGTGTGTGTGTGTGTGTGTGTGTGTGTGTGTGTGTGTGTGTGTGTGTGTGTGTGTGTGAGTGAGTGTGAGTGAGTGTGTGTGTGAGTGAGTGTGAGTGTGTGTGAGTGTGTATGAGTGTGTGTGTGTGTGTGTGTGTGTGTGAGAGAGAGAGGGTGTGTGAGTCTGTAAGAGTGTGTGTGTGTGTGTGTGTGAGTATGTGTGAGTGTGCGTGAGTGTGTGTGTATGGTTGTGTGAGTATTTGTGAGTGTGTATGAGTGTGTGTGTGTGTGAGTGTGCGTGAGTGTGTGTGTATGGTTGTGTGAGTATTTGTGAGTGTGTATGAGTGTGTGTGTGTGTGTGTGTGTGCGTGAGTGTGTGTGTATGGTTGTGTGAGTATTTGTGAGTGTGTGCGGTGGTTATGTTTATGATGGTGCAGATCCTGCTCAGAGCTGCATGGTGGGAGAGAGAGAGAGAGAGAGCGCGTGTCAGAGGTGAGGGATGCTTTGCTCTGAGTCTTTTCATCTCCAGCTGGGGGGTTTGGGCGGTTTGGAGGGTTTGGAGGGATGTGTGCGGTGGCTCTGTGTGGATCTGACACCCCCATCCAGCTTTGATCTCTTACCAGATGAAGTCATGGTTAAGTTTTTGCCAGTACCGTGACACGTTTTATGTTTGATTGAAGGAGAAAAGAGATCATCTCTGATTGGCCGTTGGTGAGCCCTGAGGCTGAAGCATCATCCATGTAGTTACAGTTCAATTGCATTCTTTGAGACAACAGGGAGACGACTATTTAATTCTTTGAGACAACAGGGAGACGAATATTTAATTCTTTGAGACAACAGGGAGACGACTATTTCATTCTTTGAGACAACAGGGAGACGAATATTTAATTCTTTGAGACAACAGGGAGACGACTATTTCATTCCTTGAGACCACAGGGAGATGACTATTTCATTCATTCTTCCAAAAAAAAAAAAAAAAAAAACTGATGTTTGCGACATCATGAAGAAATGTAAAAGAGATCCGATACATAGAGATCTCTTTTCCTTTCAGCTGTACTCCTACAGAACCAGTGGACCCATTCCACAGGTCCAATAACAAAGAGGACATATATTTCCTTAACCCAACAGCTGATGTGTTTCAAATACATATAAAACACCTGGGTTATGCCCTGTTTTTTCAGACAGCTACTAAAATGAAATAAAAAGGTGTATAAACACATTTTTCAGTCTTCTGGAAATACAGTATTGATGAGAGGAAATATCACTCTATTCATGCGCTGAATAAAATGCAAACCCAGCTGAAAAAAATTCCAGCCTAAGGCTACTCTTAATGCGTCACGGTAACCGATTCTTCCATCGCAAACCGCCCATAAACCCAGAGATATTCACAAATGCAGGCATGACTTAAAGTGCAGTTTGTGTGGCAGAAATGCACTTTAGTTAAGTGAAAATCATTGTCTTCATGTCCAAGCGGGAAACAGAACTGCAAAAGATACAGTATGCATGCGGAAGAGTGTAAGTGCCCATAAGAGTGGGAGTATGAGAGGGAGAGAGAAAGAGAGAGAGAGAGATAGAGGTAGACAGAGATGGAGGGGGAGAGATAGAGAGAGAATGAGGGGAGGGAGAGAGATAGAGAGAGAATGAGGGGAGGGAGAGAGATAGAGAGAGAATGTAAAAGAATCCATAAGAGAGAGGATGAGTAAGTAATAAGACACAAAAAAGTGAGGCTCACTCAGCCTACCCATATTCAATATTACTATTCAATACGATTCATGTTGTCTTGTGGTGCTCTGGCTAAGTTATGCTTAGTTCCTGAACACATTAAGGCTTTGTCAACATTGCATATTATCGTCACGGCAATAAAGACTGTGAAGTTAAACTGGAAAATAAAACAGCCAGACATAGAGAGAGAGAGAGACATAAATAGAGAGAGATAGAGAGCGTGAGAGAGAGAGATAGAAATACAGCGAGTGAGAGAAATAGAGCGAGAGATAGAGATAGAGAAATAGAGAGAGAGAGAGAGAGAAATAGAGAGAGAGATAGAGAGATAGAGAAATAGAGTGAGATAGAGAGAGAGAGAGAGAGAGAGAGGGAGATTGAGAGGAAAGGGATAGGTGGAGAAGGTAAATCAAAGATAAATGATTCAACAGACCCCATTCATTCGTGCACCACGAAGCCCAGGTGTCCTCTTTCCTGGGGTCTCGCTTCATTTCAGGACAAAAGACTGGAGGCAGGCCAGTAGTAAGAGATATTAAAAGAGCCCTCAGAATAATGTAGGCTAATATACCTGGACCGGTGCACGCGCTGACAGACGGATGTCTTTCAACACCGACTTGATTATGTCTAACAAGCGGCCATGTTGGAGCGTCCCAGCTGGGGAACTTCTGTCGCCATGCTTAAGCAGACTGGGCTCACTAATGAATGCGTCTTGTGCTTGGGCTTTGACAAGCACACACATCTCTGAGCAGTTAACCAAGGAGGGAAAATCACAAATCCCTGTTCTATGTTTAATAAAACAGCAAGTCCCCTTTTTTTACGCACAGGGTTTTGGGCTTTGATTTAATATCACCAATAAGAAATCTTAAGCATTCGACATCACATTCTTTGGATTATCCAGTGACAGACAACAGAGGTCTTCGCCAAATCCCCCATCCTCTCCTTCTCACCCTTATTTGGGTCACTAATTACCCTCTTTAAGCCAACAAGTCCTTGACTACACTACATCAGACTGGAAATTCCCCCTTTTTCCCAAAAGCTGTAAAATTTCACCTGATATACTATGTGCTCTGTCTTTGCATGACCCATGAGGGCTGTTTTATGGCAGACAGTAACTAGTGAATAGCTATGAGCTGGGGGAACTGGTAGAGGCCCTAAAAAGAATAATAAAAAGGGGAAGGTCCGTGACTTGCTGACTTGACGACTTGAAACATAAAAGAGATTAGTAGTCCTAATAGAATAATCTATGTAACATGAGCAGGTGCAGTAATCAGTGTCATCTCTATGTGTGAAGACCAAGGCCGTGTGCAGGTATCACATGCTGCCTACACCAAACCAGACCTGACCTTGAGGTAGGAGCCACATCCTACCGATGTTTTACAAGCCCTTTTTTTCCGTATCTATTGAACAGAGCATCAAACCTACTGTAGAAACATGCATCATTCTCTCATCCATCAGTCTCTCACCTCTCTCGCCTCAGTACCATTTTAATCAGACATTTATTTTGATCCCTTTTTATCCCCCAATTACTGCACAGGAAAAGGAAATCAAGCAAATTATCAGCGGAAGCCCGCTGAGAGCTGAAGGCTCACTCAGACTAGTGACAAAATGCCCCTAATTACGGGGTAACTGCTGCCAGGCTGCCAACACAACCACCCTCCAGACACCCCTAGCCCCTCATGCGGCCCCCACCTGATCCTGGGGCTTCTTTTTCTTCTTCTTCTTCCCCCAGCAGCCTGAGCTCTCGCCGTCCTTGCCGTTACCATCTCCGCAGAGCAGGCCGTCGAGCTCGTCTGTGCCGATCTGCAGTCCCTGAGAAGTTTCTGCCGCCAGCCGATACGAGAGGTTTCTCAAGATGCACACACAGTTTTCTATGGTCTGAAAGACAAAGAGAGAGGGGGCAGAGAGAGAGTGAGAGATGGAAGGGATGAGAGAGAGAGAGAGAGAGAGAGAGCATAAATATATTAAGAGAGAAAGGGAGAGGAGAGAAAGAAGGAAAGAAAGAAAGAAAGAAAGAAGAAAGAAAGATAGCATACATGAGAGATTAAGGGAGAGAGAGAGGGAGAGAGACAGAGAGAGAGGAGATAGAGAGTACAAGAGAGAGATTAAGAGAGAGCGACAGAACCAAGGAGAAAGACAAGGTCTTGAAACAGATGTTTAACCTGCCGCTGTCGGGCCTGGGAGAGATGTCAGAAGGCCCAGTGCCCACCATACCCCCTACCCCTACCCCCTACCCAAACCCAAACATGGTGATTACAGACCAGCTGTAGGTCACCCTCATTCACACACACACACCACATACACAAAAACCACATCTACACATATCCACATTCATACATACATACACATACACATACACATACACATACACATACACACATACACACACACACACACGCACACGCACATGCACACACACACACACACACACACACACACACCAATGCACACACACACAGACACACACACACACGCACGCACACACGCACATACACACACGCACATACACACACACAGACCACATCTACTCATATTAACCAAATCTACACATATCCACATACACACGTATACATACACACCACATACACAAAGACCACATCTACACACATCCACATACACACACACACTGGGTGCCCAAGGATGCCAGTGCATTTTGACCTTTGGTCATAGAGCCAAGTAAGGATCAGGGGGTGCCAAACGCCACACAAAGCTCATTAGCTCACCCGTACCCCCGCCATGCGTAAACACCTCGCAATTAGCTTATCTGTCTCCTTCCAAGTGCGGAGGCGAAGCGCGATGTGAGCTGCTACCAATTTTCTGGTTGTTCCTCTGTGTGTGTGTGATGTGGTCGCACATTTAAATGAGATTAAAAGACATTTTCCCAAATGAGCCAGACTGACGGCGCCAAATCCATCGTATCACACCCCATTTAGCAAAATATTAAGAAAAGACACAGCGGAGGCAGGGGAGGGAAAAAAGATGCAGTGAAGATTCAGTGAAAAGCCCTCGACTCCATCTGAGCCTGCAGCTTTGCTTTGACAACAGACACGGAACATTCATTTTTTCCCCTCCCACAAAACAATACTAATGACTGTAATCAAACAAAGACTGAGGAGTTATGTGCTGGCATTTGAAATGTAATGAAACATATTGACTTACATCACCAACAGCATTTGCAGTGCCAAGCATGAAAGACCTCAGTTTCAAAATGCCATCAAAGCACTCCAACTTTCTTGGGCACTCATCAAACATTGAGCAAAAAAATTACAAATAAAATAAATATAGTAAATACATGCAATTCTGAGCTATGTAAACAACTTTTCCCCCAAATAAAAACTAAATTACTGAGCTTACACCTTATCAGTCTAATATAACACGCTCTTTTAAGACCCTCTAATCAAACTAGTCCTAGTCAGGGTTTTAAGACTAACCTCACCCTGTTTCATCCAATCACCAGCATTCTGACTTTTGACTGACAATACTGGAGGCCCAATCCCTGGACTTCAGCCTTCCCTATCTTCAGATTGGTTAACGGCTAAGACAGCCAATGAGACATGCTTAAATAAGTCTTTGAGAAAGTGTATCTTCATTTCGATTGGACAGGATAGAATGTACATGACTGATCCTTGATGTGAAATTCACTGACACGACAAGATACGCCTTTGAACACATGTCAGATGAAACACCATAGGCTACACACTGTATCTTTACCGATCAGACATCCACAGGTTCTCTACTGCAGCAGCCTCACCGACAGCCTCGGGAATGACTGGACTCTCTGAGCAGATTAACTGACTGCAGTTACTGCTGGCTGATGGAACGACATTTCCCGCAATTACTTCACCGCAGGCGAAAGCGCCCAGGGAACCGTGTGGAAGAAATAATCTATTGCAAGGCTGAGAGAGGGATTCTAGTGATTAAAGCCTTTCCTCTCTCTCTCTGCCCTGAAGGCTCAGTGTAGGCCTGGCAGAGGGTGTATTAATACCATGTGAACGTTAGTAGCCAAAGAGGGCTGGGGATGGTTGCATGGGTACGGCTGTCCAGTAGTGAGAGGGAAACGGTGCAAATGGCCTTAGTCCGGCCAATCACGGCAGAATGGCTCCCATCTCACAGTACTTTACCACGCTTGGCCCTCTCAGAGGAGAACACAAATAACGAGGACTTTTATTTCCAGACGCCTGAGGGCACAAAGCGAAGCGAAGGCGATTTGAGAAGTTTACTAATTCATGGAGTTCCGTCACAGGCGTGAGCGAGAGAATTCATAATTATTGTGACATTTCTTAACGGAAGGTGTCTCGTCACAGATATCCTTTGTCACCAGCCTCGAGATTTCTGGGGACCTTTTCCACAGCTGCCATCTGAGTCACAGCTTACAAAATACCTTAAAAGCCTCTTCGAAAACATTAAGACCTTAAGGGGCCAGATTCACTAACATTTGGATCCAGCACAAGCCTTCTTTCGTGCTAGG